>NC_133146.1:7352588-7607588 GCF_048418815.1 Hemitrygon akajei
CTCTCTCCTCCTTCCTCTCTCCCCCCTCTCCCCCTCTCCTCTGTCTCTGTTTCTCTCTATTCTCCCTCTCTCCCTCTCTCCTCTCTCTCCCCTCTCTCTCTGTCTCTCTCCCTCTTCCTCTCTCCCCCCTCTCCCTCTGTCTGTTTCTCTCTATTCTCCCTCATCCCTCTTCTCTCTCTCCCCCTCTCTCCTTCCTCTCTCTCTGTCTCTGTTTTCTCTCTATTCTCTTCCTCTCTCCCCATCTCTCTCTCCCCTCTTCCTCTCTCTCTGTCTCTCTCTATCTCTCCCTCTCTCCTCTTCCTCTCTCTCCCCTCTCTCTCCCGCTCTCTCTCTGTCTCTCTCCCTCTTCCTCTCTCTCTGTCTCCTCTCTATCTCCCTCTTCCTCTCTCTCCCCTCTCTCCCTCCCTCCTCTCTCTCTCTCCCTCTTCCTCTCTGTCTCTTGTTTCTCTCTATTCTCCCTCTCTCTCCCCCATCTCCCTTCTCCTCTCTCTCAGTTTCTCTCTATTCTCCTCTTCCTCTCTCTCCTCATCCTCTCTCCCCCTCTCTCTCCCCCTCCGTCTCCTCTTCCTCTCTCTCTGTTTCTCTCTATTCTCCTCTCCTCTCCCCCTCTCCCTCTGTCTCTCGTTTCTCTCTATTCCCCCTCTCTCCTCTTCTCTCTCTGTCTCTCTCCCTCTTCCTCTCTCTCTCCCCCTCTTTCTCTCTGTTTCTCTCTATTCTCCCTCTCTCCCTCTTCCGCTCTCTCCCCCTCTCTCCCTCTTCCTCTCTCTCTCTCTGTTTCTCTCTTCCTCTGTCTCTCTCTATTCTCCCTCTCTCTCCCCCTCTCTCCTCTTCCTCTCTCTCTGTTCTCTCTATTCTCCCTCTTCCTCTCTCTCCCTCATCCTCTCTCCCCCTCTCTCTCCCCCCTCCCTCTTCCTCTCTCTCTCTGTTTCTCTCTATTCTCCCTCTCTCCCCCCTCTCCCTGTCTGTTTCTCTCTATTCCCCCTCTCTCCCTCTTCCTCTCTCTGTCTCTCTCTCCCTCTTCCTCTCTCTCTCCCCCTCTCTCTCTGTTTCTCTCTATTCTCCCTCTCTCCCTTCCTCTCTCTCCCCCTCTCTCCTCTTCCTCTCTCTCCCTCTCTCCCCCTCTCTCTCTCTGTCTCTCTCCCTCTTCCTCTCTCTCTCTCTCCCTCTTCCTCTCTCCCCCTCTCCCTCTGTCTCTCTGTTTCTCTCTATTCTCCCTCTCTCCCTCTTCCTCTCTCTCTGTTTCTCTGTATTCTCCCTCTCCTCTCTCTCCCCCTCTCTCCCTCTTCCTCTCCGTCTCTCTCTATTCTCCCTCTCTCCCTCTTCCTCTCCCCCTCTCTGTCTCTCTCTATTCTCCCTCTCTCCCTCTTCCTCTCCCCCTCTCTGTTTCTCTCTATTCTCTCTCTCTTCCTCACTCTCCCCTCTCTCTCTCTTCCTCTCTCTCTGTTTCTCTCTATTCTCCCTCTTCCTCTCTCTCCCCCTCTCTCCCTCCCTCTCTCTCTCCCTCTTCCTCTCCCCTCTCTCTCTCCCCCCCTTCCTCTCTCTCTCTCTGTTCTCTCTATTCTCCCTCTCTCCCTCTTCCTCTCTCTCCCCCTTCCTCTCTCTCTGTCTCTGTTTCTCTCTATTCTCCCTCTCTCCCTCTTCCTCACTCTCCCCCTCTCTCCCTCCCTCTCTCTCCCCCTCTCTCTCTGTCTCTCTCCCTCTTCCTCTCTCTGTCTCTCTCCCTCTTCCTCTCTCCCCCCTCTCCCTCTGTCTGTTTCTCTCTATTCTCCCTCTCTCCCTCTTCCTCTCTCTCCCCCTCTCTCCTTCCTCTCTCTCTGTCTCTGTTTCTCTTTATTCTCTCTTCCTCTCTCCCCATCTCTCTCTCCCCCTCTTCCTCTCTCTCTGTCTTTCTTTCTATTCTCCCTCTCTCCCCTCTTCCTCTCTCTCCCCCTCTCTCCCGCTCTCTCTCTGTCTCTCTCCCCTCTTCCTCTCTCTCTGTTTCTCTCTATTCTCCCTCTTCCTCTCTCTCCCCCTCTCTCCCTCCCTCTCTCTCTCTCTCCCTCTTCCTCTCTGTCTCTCTGTTTCTCTCTATTCTCCCTCTCTCTCCCCATCTCTCCCTTTTCCTCTCTCTCAGTTTCTCTCTATTCTCCCTCTTCCTCTCTCTCCCTCATCCTCTCTCCCCCTCTCTCTCCCCCCTCCCTCTTTCTCTCTCTCTCTGTTTCTCTCCATTCTCCCTCTCTCCCCCCTCTCTGTCTCTGTTTCTCTCTATTCCCCCTCTCTCCCTCTTCCTCTCTCTGTCTCTCTCTCCCTCTTCCTCTCTCTCTCCCCCCTCTCTCTCTGTTTCTCTCTATTCTCCCTCTCTCCCTCTCTCTCCCTCTTCCTCTCTCTCCCTCTCTCCCCCTCTCTCTCTCTGTCTCTCTCCCTCTTCCTCTCTCTCTCTCTCCTCTTCCTCTCTCCCCCCTCCCTCTGTCTCTCTGTTTCTCTCTATTCTCCCTCTCTCCCCTCTTCCTCTCTCTCTGTTTTCTCTGTATTCTCCCTCTTCCTCTCTCTCCCCCTCTCTCCCTCTTCCTCTCCGTCTCTCTCTATTCTCCCTCTCTCCCTCTTCCTCTCCCCCTCTCTGTCTCTCTCTATTCTCCCTCTCTCCCTCTTCTCTCCCCCTCTCTGTTTCTCTCTATTCTCTCTCTCTTCCACTCTCTCCCCTCTCTCTCTCTCCTCTCTCTCTGTTTCTCTCTATTCTCCCTCTTCCTCTCTCCCCCTCTCTCCCTCCCTCTCTCTCTCCCTCTTCCTCTCCCCTCTCTCTCCCCCCCTTCCTCTCTCTCTCTCTGTTTCTCTCTATTCTCCCTCTCTCCCCCTCTCCCTCTGTCTCTCTGTTTCTCTCTATTCTCCCTCTCTCCCTCTTCCTCTCTCTCCCCCTTCCTCTCTCTCTGTCTCTGTTTCTCTCTATTCTCCCTCTCTCCCTCTTCCTCTATCTCCCCCTCTCTCCCTCTTCCTCTCTCTCCCCCTCTCTCTCTGTCTCTCTCCCTCTTCTCTGTCTCTCTCCCTCTTCCTCTCCCCCCCTCTCCCTCTGTCTCTCTGTTTCTCTCTATTCTCCCTCTCTCCCTCTTCCTCTCTCTCCCCCTCTCTCCTTCCTCTCTTTCTGTCTCTGTTTCTCTTTATTCTCTCTTCCTCTCTCCCCCATCTCTCTCCCCCTCTTCCTCTCTCTCTGTCTCTCTCTATTCTCCCTCTCTCCCTCTTCCTCTCTCTCCCCCTCTCCCGCTCTCTCTCTGTCTCTCTCCCTCTTCCTCTCTCTGTCTCTCTCTATTCTCCCTCTCTCCCTCTCTCTCCCCCCTCTCTCCCTCTTCCTCTCTCTCTGTCTCTCTCTATTCCTCTCTCTCCCCCCAGAGTCCCTCTCTCTCTGTTTCTCTCTATTCTCCCTCTCTCCCTCTTCCTCTCTGACTCTCTCTATTCTCCCTCTCTCCCTCTTCCTCTATCTCTGTTTCTCTCTATTCTCCCTCTCTCCCCCCTCTCCCTCTGTCTCTGTTTCTCTCTATTCCCCACTCTCCCTCTTCCTCTCTCTGTCTCTCTCTCCCTCTTCCTCTCTCTCTCCCCTCTCTCTCTCTGTTTCTCTCTATCTCCCTCTCCCTCTTCCTCTCTCTCCCCCTCTCTCCCTCTTCCTCTCTCTCCCCCTCTCTCCCTCTTCCTCTCTCTCTGTCTCTCTCCCTCTTCTCTCTCCCCCTCTCCCTCTGTCTCTCTGTTTCTCTCTATTCTCCCTCTCTCCCTCTTCCTCTCTCTCCCCCTCTCTCCCTCTTCCTCTCTCTCCCCTCTCCCTCTTCCTCTCTCCCCCCTCTCCCTCTGTCTGTTTCTCTCTATTCTCCCTCTCTCCCTCTTCCTCTCTCTCCCCCTCTCTCCTTCCTCTCTCTCTGTCTCTGTTTCTCTTTATTCTCTCTTCCTCTCTCCCCATCTCTCTCTCCCCCTCTTCCTCTCTCTCTGTCTTTCTCTCTATTCTCCCTCTCTCCCTCTTCCTCTCTCTCCCCTTCTCTCCCGCTCTCTCTCTGTCTCTCTCCCTCTTCCTCTCTCTCTGTTTCTCTCTATTCTCCCTCTTCCTCTCTCTCCCCCTCTCTCCCTCCCTCTCTCTCAGTTTCTCTCTATTCTCTCTCTTCCTCTCTCTCCCTCATCCTCTCTCCCCCTCTCTCTCCCCCCTCCCTCTTCCTCTCTCTCTCTGTTTCTCTCTATTTTCCCTCTCTCCCCCCTCTCTGTCTCTGTTTCTCTCTATTCCCCCTCTCTCCCTCTTCCTCTCTCTGTCTCTCTCTCCCCCCTCTCTCTCTGTTTCTCTCTATTCTCCCTCTCTCCCTTCTCTCTCCCCCTCTCTCCCTCTTCCTCTCTCTCCTCTCTCCCCCTCTCTCTCTCTGTCTCTCTCCCTCTTCCTCTCTCTCTCTCTCCCTCTTCCTCTCTCCCCCTCTCCCTCTGTCTCTCTGTTTCTCTCTATTCTCCCTCTCTCCCTCTTCCTCTCTCTCTGTTTCTCTGTATTCTCCCTCTTCCTCTCTCTCCCCCTCTCTCCCTCTTCCTCTCCGTCTCTCTCTATTCTCCCTCTCTCCCTCTTCCTCTCCCCCTCTCTGTCTCTCTCTATTCTCCCTCTCTCCCTCTTCCTCTCCCCCTCTCTGTTTCTCTCTATTCTCTCTCTCTTCCTCACTCTCCCCTCTCTCTCTCTTCCTCTCTCTCTGTTTCTCTCTATTCTCCCTCTTCCTCTCTCCCCCTCTCTCTCTCCCTCTTCCTCTCCCCTCTCTCTCCCCCCTTCCTCTCTCTCTGTCTCTGTTTCTCTCTATTCTCCCTCTCTCCCTCTTCCTCTCTCTCCCCCTCTCTCCCTCTTCCTCTCTCTCCCCCTCTCTCTCTGTCTCTCTCCCTCTTCCTCTCTCTGTCTCTCTCCCTCTTCCTCTCTCCCCCCTCTCCCCTCTGTCTCTCTGTTTCTCTCTATTCTCCCTCTCTCCCTCTTCCTCTCTCTCCCCCTCTCTCCTTCCTCTCTCTCTGTCTCTGTTTCTCTTTATTCTCTCTTCCTCTCTCCCCATCTCTCTCTCCCCCTCTTCCTCTCTCTCTGTCTCTCTCTCTATTCTCCCTCTCTCCCTCTTCCTCTCTCTCCCCCCTCTCTCCCGCTCTCTCTCTGTCTCTCTCCCTCTTCCTCTCTCTGTCTCTCTCTATTCTCCCTCTCTCCCTCTCTCTCCTCCCTCTCTCCCTCTTCCTCTCTCTCTGTTTCTCTCTATTCTCCCTCTCTCTCTCCCCCTCTCTCCCTCTTCCTCTGTATTCTCCCTCTTCCTCTCTCCCTCTTCCTCTCTCCCCCTCTCTCTCCCCCTCCCTCTTCCTCTCTGTCTGTTTCTCTCTATTCTCCCTCTCTCCCTCTTCCTCTCCCCCTCTCTGTTTCTCTCTATTCTCTCTCTCTTCCTCACTCTCCCCTCTCTCTCTCTTCCTCTCTCTCTGTTTCTCTCTATTCTCCCTCTTCCTCTCTCTCCCCCTCTCTCCCTCCCTCTCTCTCTCCCTCTTCCTCTCCCCTCTCTCTCCCCCCTTCCTCTCTCTCTCTCTGTTTCTCTCTATTCTCCCTCTCTCCCCCCTCTCCCTCTGTCTCTCTGTTTCTCTCTATTCTCCCTCTCCTCCCTCTTCCTCTCTCTCCCCCTTCCTCTCTCTCTGTCTCTGTTTCTCTCTATTCTCCCTCTCTCCCTCTTCCTCTCTCTCCCCCTCTCTCCCTCTTCCTCTCTCTCCCCCCTCTCTCTCTGTCTCTCTCCCTCTTCCTCTCTCTGTCTCTCTCCCTCTTCCTCTCTCCCCCCTCTCCCTCTGTCTCTCTGTTTCTCTCTATTCTCCCTCTCTCCCTCTTCCTCTCTCTCCCCCTCTCTCCTTCCTCTCTCTCTGTCTCTGTTTCTCTTTATTCTCTCTTCCTCTCTCCCCATCTCTCTCTCCCCCTCTTCCTCTCTCTCTGTCTCTCTCTCTATTCTCCCTCTCTCCCTCTTCCTCTCTCTCCCCCTCTCTCCCGCTCTCTCTCTGTCTCTCTCCCTCTTCCTCTCTCTGTCTCTCTCTATTCTCCCTCTCTCCCTCTCTCTCCCCCCCTCTCTCCCTCTTCCTCCTCTCTCTGTCTCTCTCTATTCCTCTCTCCCCCAGAGTCCCTCTCTCTCTGTCTCTCTGTTTTCTCTCTATTCTCCCTCTCTCCCTCTTCCTCTCTGTCTCTCTCTATTCTCCTCTCCCCCTCTTCCTCTCTCTCTCTGTTTCTCTCTATTCTCCCTCTCTCCCCCCTCTCCCTCTGTCTCTGTTTCTCTCTATTCCCCCTCTCTCCGCTCTTCCTCTCTCTCCCCCTCTCTCCCTCTTCCTCTCTCTCCCCCTCTCTCCCTCTCTCTCTGTCTCTCTCCCTCTTCCTCTCTCCCCCCTCTCCCTCTGTCTCTCTGTTTCTCTCTATTCTCCCTCTCTCCCTCTTCCTCTCTCCCCCTCTCTCCCTCTTCCTCTCTCCCCCTCTCTCCCTCTTCCTCTCTCTCCCCCTCTCTCCCTCTTCCTCTGTATTCTCCCTCTTCCTCTCTCCCCTCTCTCCCTCTTCCTCTCTCCCCCTCTCTCTCCCCCTCCCTCTTCCTCTCTGTCTGTTTCTCTCTATTCTCCCTCTCTCCCTCTTCCTCTCCCCCTCTCTGTTTCTCTCTGTTCTCTCTCCCTCCCTCTCCCCCTCTTCCTCTGTCTCTGTTTCTCTCTATTCTCTCTCTCTTCCTCTCTCTCCCCCCTCTCTCTCTCCCCCTCTCTCCCTCTTCCTCTGTATTCTCCCTCTTCCTCTCTCCCCTCTCTCCCCTTCCTCTCTCTGTTTCTCTGTATTCTCCCTCTTCCTCTCTCCCCCTTCCTCTCTCTCTCTGCCTCTTCCTCTCTCCCCTCTCCCTCTGTCTCTGTTTCTCTCTATTCTCCCTCTCTCCCTCTTCCTCTCTCTCCCCCTCTCTCCCTCTTCCTCTCTCTCTGTCTCTGTTTCTCTCTCTCTTCCTCTCTCCCCCCTCTCCCTCTTCCTCTCTCTCTCTGCCTCTTCCTCTCTCCCCCTCTCCCTCTGTCTCTGTTTCTCTCTATTCTCCCTCTCTCCCTCTTCCTCTCTCTCCCCCCTCTCTCCCTCTTCCTCTCTCTCTGTCTCTGTTTCTCTCTCTCTTCCTCTCTCCCCCCTCTTTCTCCCCCCCTCTCCCTCTTCCTCTCTGTCTCTGTTTCTCTCTATTCTCCCTCTCTCCCTCTTCCTCTCTCTCCCCCTCTCTCCCTCTTCCTCTCTGTCTCTCTCCCTCTTCCTCTCTCCCCCGTCTCTCTGTTTCTCTCTATTCTCCCTCTTCCTCTCTCTCCCCCTCTCTCTCCCCCTCTCTCCCTCTTCCTCTCTGTCTCTCTCCCTCTTCCTCTCTCCCCCCTCTCTCTCTCCCTCTTCCTCTCTCTCTCTCTCTCTCTCTGTTTCTCTCTATTCTCCCTCTCTCCCTCTTTCCTCTCTCCCCCGTCTCTCTGTTTCTCTCTATTCTCCCTCTTCCTCTCTCTCCCCCCTCTCTCTCCCTCTTCCTCTCTCTGTTTCTCTCTATTCGCCCTCTCTCCCTCTTCCTCTCTCCCTCTTCCTCTCTTCCCCCCCCCTGTCTCTGTTTCTCTCTATTCTCCCTCTCTCCCCCTCTCTCTGTCTCTCTTTCACTCTGCTTCTCTCTATTGTCCCTCTCTCCCTCTTTCTCTCTCTCTTCCCTCTATCTTCCCCCTCTCTCTCTCTCTCTCTCCCCCCTCTTTGTCAGCCACTGCTCTACCTCTCCCCTAACAGGAGATCTGAAACATCAACTCCAGATGCTGTTGTGCAACTTTTATTTCCATAATTCTCAGTTTATTTCCAGAATGCAGAATATTCTCCTGATGTTATATTGTGGTAGAGACACAGAGGCATACTGCACTAACACAGGCCCTTTGTCCCAAACCCGTGGCAATCAACAACCAGCCAGTTACACTTGCTGTCCCAACATTTCCAGCAATTCTGTACCGTACGCCTCTCCAACAATAAAGTGCCAAGCCCTTGAAAGTGTGGACGATAGTGTAGCGGTTAGCATGACGCAGTTTCAGATCGGGGCGCTGGAGTCCATTCTTCAATTCTGGCATCCTCTGTAAGGGGTCTCGGTGCGCCCTCCCTGTGAAATGTGTGGGTTTTCCCTGAGTGCTCCAGTTCCCCCCTCAGTCCAAAGATGTACCGGGTAGAAACATAGAAAACCTACAGCACAATACAGGCCCTTCAGCCCACAAAGCTGTGCTGAACATGTCCTTACCTGAGAAATTACGTAGGGTTACCCATAGCCCTCTATTTTTCTGAGCTCCATGTACCCATCCAGGAGTCTCTTAAAAGACCCTATCGTATCCGCCTCCACCACCGTCGCTGGCAGCCCATTCCACGCACTCACCACTCTCTGCATAAAAAAAAACTTACCCCTGACATCTCCTCTGTACTTACTTCCAACCACCTTAAAACTGTGTCCTCTCATGCTAGCCATTTCAGCCCTGGGGAAAAGCATCGAATTATCCACACAATCAATGCCTCAATCATCTTGTACACCTCTATCAGGTCACCTCTCATCCTCCGTCGCTCCTAGCAGAAAAGGCCAAGTTCACTCAACCTATTCTCGTAAGGCATGCTCCCCAATCCAGGCAACATCCTTGTAAATCTCCTTTGCACCCTTTCTATGGTTTCCACATCCTTCCTGTAGTGAGACGACCAGAACTGAGCGCAGTACTCCAAGTGGGATCCGACCAGGGTCCTATAGAGCTGCAACATTACCTCTTGGTTCTTAAATTCAGTCCCGTGATTGATGAAGGCCCATGCACCATATGCCTTCTTAGCCACAGAGTCAACCTGCACAGCAGCTTTGAGTGTCCTGTGGACTCGGACCCCAAGATCCCTCTGATCCTCCACACTGTCAAGAGTCTTACCATTAATACTATATTCTCCCATCATATTTGACCTACCAAAATGAACCACTTCACACTTATCTGGATTGAACTCCATCTGCCACTTCTCTGCCCAGTTTTACATTCTATCAATGTCCTGCTGTAACCTCTGACAGCCCTTCACACTATCCACACCTCCTCCAACCTTTGTGTCATCAGCAAATTTACTAACCCATCCCTCCACTTCCTCACCCACATCATTTATAAAAATCACGAAGAGTAGGGCTCCCAGAACCGATCCCTGAGGCACACCTCTGATCACCGACCTCCATGCAGAATATGACCCGTCTACAACCACCTTTTGCCTTCTATGGGCAAGCCAGTTCTGGATCCACAAAGCAATGTCCCCTTGGATCCCATGCTTTCTTACTTTCTCAATAAGCCTTGCATGGGATACCTTAACAAATGCCTTGCTGAAATCCATATACACTACACCTACGGCTCTACCTTCATCAATATGTTTAGTCACATGCTCAAAAAATTCAATCAGGCTCATAAGGCCTTTGACAAAGCCATGCTAACTATTCCTAATCATATTATGCCTCTCCAAATGTTCATAAATCCTGCCTCTCAGGATCTTCTCCATCAACTTACCAATCACTGAAGTAAGATGCACTGGTCTGTAATTTCCTGGGCTATCTCTACTCCCTTTCTTAAATAATGGAACAACATTCACAACCCTCCAATCCTCCAAAACCTCTCCCGCCCTCATTGATGATGCAAAGATCATTGCCAGAGGCTCAGCAATCTCCTCCCTCACCTCCCACAATAGCCTGGGATACATCTCATCTGGTCTCGGTGACTTATCCAACTTGATGCTTTCCAAAAACATCCTCTTCCTTAACATCTACATGCTCAAGCTTTTCAGTCTGCTGTAAGTCATCCCTACAATCGCCAAGATCATTTTCCGTAGTGAATACTGAAGCAAAGTATTCATTAAGTACCTCTGCTATCTCCTCCGGTTCCATACACACTTTTCCACTGTCACACTTGATTGGTCCTATTCCATCACATCTTATCCTCCTGCTCTTAACATACGTGTAGAATGCCCTTGGAGTTTTCCTTAATCCTGTCCGCCAAGGCCTTCTCATGGGCCCTTCTGGCTCTCCTGATTTCTTTCTTAAGCTCCTTCCTGCTAGCCTTATAATCTTCTAGATCTCTATCATTACCTAGTTTTTTGAACCTTTCGTAAGCTCTTCTTTCCTTCTTGACTAGATTTTCAACAGCCTTTGAACACCACGGTTCCTGTACCCTACCATCCTTTCCCTGTCTCATTGGAACGTACCTACTCAGAACCCCATGCAAATATTCCCTGAACATTTGGCACAGTTCTTCTGTACATTTCCCTGAGAACATCTATTCCCAATTTATGCTTGAAGTTCCTGCCTGATAGCTTTATATTGGGTAAGAGCTTGCCTGTGGGGGTCTGCTGGTGGTGAACCCATGCCGTGGGTTAGTAGACCGTTCCCTAGAAGGGGCTCTGTCTGTCTGTGTCTGTGTGGGGTTCACACGAAGTGACTCTAAAGACTTCAGAAGCAAGACCAAGTAAAGCTGCCAACGTAAACATCAACTCAATTAACTCTCTCTCTCTCTCCATCAATTCACCTCAACGCAACATAAAGTGAACTGAACTGCTTAAACTTACCTGACACCATAAGACTGATATCTACCTCCGAGACTATTATCTTTGTATCCACACTCACACATTTACGGATATATATAAATAGTTTATAACCTGTATCATATTATCCAGTGTTAATGATATTAATTCGTAGCGGTAATATAGTCTGAATTTAAAGTAAACCAGACTCCAGGTGTGTTCCATTTCTGCTGGTCCTTTTCAACTTGTCACGGGATTCATGACATATGAATAAGTCTTTTATGCAGCACCTTATCGAACGCCTTCTGGAAATCGAAAGTAAATAAATGTCCATCTGTTCCCCTCTATCCACTGCGCTCATTATTTCTTCAAAGAACTCCAGTATGTTTGTCAAACAGGACCTGCCTTTGCTGAATCCATGCTGCGTTTGCCTGCTGGATCCATTTCTTTCCAGATGCCTCACTATTTCTTCTTTAATGACAGCTTCAAGCATTTTCCCAACTCCAGATGTTAAACTAACTGGTCTATAGTTAACTGCCTTTTGCCTATTTCCTCTTTTGAACAGTGGCGTGACATTTGTCATCTTCCAATCTGCCGGGACCTACCGGAGTCCAGAGAATTTTGGTAAATCATCACCAAAGCCTCTACTATAACTTCTGCCATTTCTTTCAGTACCCTGGAATTCATTCGATCAGGACCAGGGGACTTGTCTATCTTCAGACCACAAGTTTGCTCAGCACTACATCTTTAGTGATAGCTATTGTATCGAGGTTCTCACCTCCCATCGGGATCTATACCATCTTTCTTTGGCATGTTAAACATGTCCTCCACTGTGAAGACTGACACAAAATAGTCATTCAAAGCCTTGGCCATTTCCTCATTACCCAATATCAATTCCCCCTTCTCGTCCTCCAAGGGACCTACCTTCACTTTAGCCACCCTTTTCCACTTTATATAATTATAAAAACTTATACTATCTGTTTTTATATTTTGTGCTAGTTTATTTTCATAATCTGGCTTCCCTTTCTTTATCGCTTGCTTAGTGGTACTTTGTTGCTTTTTAAAGTTTTTCCAATCTTCCAGTTCCCACTACTCTTGGTGACTTTGTATGCATGAGCTTTTAGTTTGATGCCTTCTTTTATTTCCTTAGTTATCCAACACTGGCTCTCCCCACTCTTACTGTCCTTGTCTTTAACTGGAATATACTTTTGTTGAGCATTGTGAAAAATCTCTTTGAAAACCTTTCACTGTTCCAGAACTGTCCCACCATATAGCCTGTGTTCCCAGATTTCCCTCATCCCATTGTAGTCTCCATTGTTTAGGCATAATACACTGGTTTTAGATCGAACTATTGCACCGTCCATTTGTATGAGAAACTCTATCATACTGTGATCACTCTTTCCAAAAGGATCCCTAACTACAAGATCACTAATTTTACCTGTCTCATTGCACAGGACCAGATCTAAGATAACACGTTCCCTTGTAGGTTCAGTAACACGCTGTTCAGGAAAGCCATCAGGAAACTTTCTATGAAGTCCTCCTCAGGACTGCCTTGACCAACCTGATTCACCCAATCTATGTGCAAGTTAAAATCCCCCATGATAACTGCTGTTCCATTCTTAAATGCCTCAGATATTTCTCTGTTTATTGCCTGTGTCACTGTAATGTTACTATTTGGCAGTCGATATACAACCCCCACCACTGATTTTTTTTCCCTTTACTGTTCCTAATCTCCACCTAGATGAATTCAACATTCTGCTCCTTAGATCTTATATTATCTCTCACTATCACCCTGATCTCATCTTTAATTAAGAGAGCTACCCCACCTCCCTTACCTTCCTGCCTATCCTTCCGTATTGCCTGATATCCTTGGATATTTAATTCCCAATCCTCTCACCCTGCAACCACGTTTCTGTAATGGCCGCTTTGTACTGCTCTGAGCCACAAGGTTGGAATACTGCTGGCATTCAGATACAAGTGCCCTTACACTCATTGTGCCCTTACACTCAATGTGCCCTTACACTCAATGTGCCTTTAAAATCCTGTAATCTTTTACTCTTTTGCACTTGACTTTTCTTCACTCCACTCTTACTTTTCTTTATTATCTTTTGCTTTTTCTTTATCTTTATCCACACTTTTCTCTTTTACTTTATCCAAACTTCTCCAATCTGTTGAACCTAACTTCTACCATATAGCTGAAAGTCCTATCCACAGCCCTGGTTATGCGATTCGCCGGGGTCTTGGTGGCCTGGTTATCACGTCGGTAATCGCCACATGGGCGACAACCACCAACAGATTTAGGGACCAGACGGAGAGGTAAAGCCCAGGGGCTATTCGGCTGGCGAACAATGCTGAATTTTTCCATGTTGGCAAACTCAGCGTTCGCGGTAACCAGCTCTTCTGGGTCCAGTCTACCCATGTGGGCATGGAAATGAGGTGTTCGACCCCGCGTTTTATGACTGGTGGAGAATGTGGGCTTTTGGTGAGCTTTGGGATTTAGCCCAGTCATGCGGTGGTACATGACTTTGACGGAGTCGTTGGGAACTTACTGGGGGAGCAGGGTACCGACCCAAAGTCCTTGACATCCACAAGCCGGCAGTTGTGAAGATCAGTAACAGTCCTCGGGCACGCAGGAAATCTGCACCGTGCAGAGGTGGGGCCACTTTAACCCAGGACGAAATCCCATGTGTGATGTCGCCCACTGGAGCAGCCGTCGTGTCCGTAAGCCTGGATCCCGCTGCCGATGGCCGCCTCCCGCGAGGTTCTCATCAATAGGCGATACCGGCAGCACGCTGACTTGAGCACCCGAGTCGCCCAGGAAGGGTGTCCGTAATGAACAGGAGACGACCCTGGCGGCTGATGTCCCGAAGCACCGGCACTGTCCCAGGCTGCAGGGCAGTCGGCACCGCCAAAGCGATCTGGCATTTGCTGCACGAAGAGTTCTTTAAAAATAAACCCAGGAGGGCGATTTCCGTGGAGAGTCCGCTCCGATGGCTCAGAGTCGCAGAGGCCGGACCAGGAGAACATCTGCTCAGACCCCGGTAGTCAAAAAGTCTTCAGCGATTGGGATTTATTGGAGACTCCCCGCTCTCGCAGCCGTGGAGTTACTGAGCGATGCCACCACCAGAGATACTTGGTGTTGTCGGCGGAGATTTCTCGCAGCGTGAATTGGCTTGTACAATCCAGACAACGGCATTTTGCTCCCCAAACTCCGGCAGTTTCAACGCGACTGCTTTGGCCGACATGTTCAGTAACTCTGGAATCGTCCTGGACCATCCGAGTCACCGATGTAGGTATTTGCAAACAAAATCAGCGGAGGCGTTTATGTTTGAGAAGAGAAGAATCGTAACAACTCACTAATTGCATTCCAAACACGAAGCGCGGTTTAAATACTTCGCGTAATTACGTATGTCCAGCCTGTTAAAGTGAGCCCCGACCCAACGTCGGTGTCGGGAAATGCATTACCGCACTCTCACTGCGCCACTTCATACAGACGGGGAAATGAAGGCCGGATACTGTTTCCCTTAGTGGCGGTATCTGGAATTTGGACGCATAACTTCAAGGGTTCACTAATTTAGAACATAGAACTCTACAGGCCCTTCGGCCCATGACGTTGTGCTGACCTTTTAACCTACACTAAGACCAATCTCACCCTTTCCATCATTTCTGACGGAGGTGGAACGAGTTCCTCTCTGGGCATTAAAAACTTTTTTGAATTTCTCAGAATCAGAATTAGGTTTAATACTCATCCCAAAGTGCTGAGGGGACGGAGTCATTGAAAGAATTCACGGCCAAGGTCAAAACAGGGAAGTTAAAGGGTACAGGGAGAGAATGGGAAAGTTGTATTGAAAACTGAAACAGGCTTCAGGAGCAAATGGCACCTGTAAGGTCTGTGAGCAAATGAAACATGGGCAAAAATAGGCAATAATTACGGATGAAAGAGGGAGGCTCTGAGCCAAAGGATGTGTCCAGAGGCGGCCAAATGTGAGAAGTGGAAGCATTTCCCGACAGAACTGGAGCTGGAAGTCTAGAACAGGTCTGGAGGATCGACAAGGTGCGGTTTATTGAAATTACATTTAGCTTCTTTGAAATACTGCAGGAGGACGAGGACAGAGGGTGAGGTGAGGGGGGTGAAATACTCTGCAGGAGGCCGAGGACAGAGGGTGAGGGGGGTGAAATACTGCAGGAGGCCGAGGACAGAGGGTGAGGTGAGGGGGGTGAAATACTCTGCAGGAAGCTGAGGACAGAGGGTGAGGGGGGTGAAATACTCTGCAGGAGGCTGAGGACAGAGGGTGAGGGGTGAAATACTGCAGGAGGCCGAGGACAGAGGGTGAGGTGAGGGGGGTGAAATACTCTGCAGGAGGCTGAGGACAGAGGGTGAGGGGTGAAATACTGCAGGCCGAGGACAGAGGGTGAGGTGAGGGGGGTGAAATACTCTGCAGGAGGCTGAGGACAGAGGGTGAGGGGTGAAATACTGCAGGAGGCCGAGGACAGAGGGTGAGGGGGGTGAAATACTCTGCAGGATGCTGAGGACAGAGGGTGAGGGGGGTGAAATACTGCAGGAGGCCGAGGACAGAGGGTGAGGGGGTGAAATACTCTGCAGGAGGCCGAGGACAGAGGGTGAGGGGGGTGAAATACTGCAGGAGGCCGAGGACAGAGGGTGAGGGGTGAAATACTCTGCAGGAGGCCGAGGACAGAGGGTGAGGGGGGTGAAATACTGCAGGAGGCCAAGGACAGAGGGTGAGGGGGTGAAATACTCTGCAGGAGGCTGAGGACAGAGGGTGAGGGGGGTGAAATACTCTGCAGGAGGCTGAGGACAGAGGATGAGGGGTGAAATACTGCAGGAGGCCGAGGACAGACGGTGAGGGGGGTGAAATACTCTGCAGGAGGCTGAGAACAGAGGGTGAGGGGGGTGAAATACTCTGCAGGAGGCTGAGGACAGAGGGTGAGGGGTGAAATACTGCAGGAGGCCGAGGACAGAGGGTGAGGGGGGTGAAATACTCTGCAGGAGGCCGAGGACAGAGGGTGAGGGGGGTGAAATACTCTGCAGGAGGCCAAGGACAGAGGGTGAGGGGGGTGAAATACTGCAGGAGGCCGAGGACAGAGGGTGAGGTGAGGGGGGTGAAATACTCTGCAGGAAGCTGAGGACAGAGGGTGAGGGGGGTGAAATACTCTGCAGGAGGCTGAGGACAGAGGGTGAGGGGTGAAATACTGCAGGAGGCCGAGGACAGAGGGTGAGGTGAGGGGGGTGAAATACTCTGCAGGAGGCTGAGGACAGAGGGTGAGGGGTGAAATACTGCAGGAGGCCAAGGACAGAGGGTGAGGTGAGGGGGGTGAAATACTCTGCAGGAGGCTGAGGACAGAGGGTGAGGGGTGAAATACTGCAGGCCGAGGACAGAGGGTGAGGTGAGGGGGGTGAAATACTCTGCAGGAGGCTGAGGACAGAGGGTGAGGGGTGAAATACTGCAGGAGGCCGAGGACAGAGGGTGAGGGGGGTGAAATACTCTGCAGGAGGCTGAGGACAGAGGGTGAGGGGGGTGAAATACTGCAGGAGGCCGAGGACAGAGGGTGAGGGGGTGAAATACTCTGCAGGAGGCCGAGGACAGAGGGTGAGGGGGGTGAAATACTGCAGGAGGCCGAGGACAGAGGGTGAGGGGTGAAATACTCTGCAGGAGGCCGAGGACAGAGGGTGAGGGGGGTGAAATACTGCAGGAGGCCAAGGACAGAGGGTGAGGGGGTGAAATACTCTGCAGGAGGCTGAGGACAGAGGGTGAGGGGGGTGAAATACTCTGCAGGAGGCTGAGGACAGAGGATGAGGGGTGAAATACTGCAGGAGGCCGAGGACAGACGGTGAGGGGGGTGAAATACTCTGCAGGAGGCTGAGGACAGAGGGTGAGGTGGGTGAAATACTCTGCAGGAGGCTGAGGACAGAGGGTGAGGGGTGAAATACTGCAGGAGGCCGAGGACAGAGGGTGAGGGGGGTGAAATACTCTGCAGGAGGCCAAGGACAGAGGATGAGGGGGGTGAAATACTGCAGGAGGCCGAGGACAGAGGGTGAGGGGGTGAAATACTCTGCAGGAGGCCGAGGACAGAGGGTGAGGGGGGTGAAATACTGCAGGAGGCCGAGGACAGAGGGTGAGGGGATGAAATACTGCAGGAGGCCAAGGACAGAGGGTGAGGGGGGTGAAATACTCTGCAGGAGGCTGAGGACAGAGGGTGAGGGGGGTGAAATACTCTGCAGGAGGCTGAGGACAGAGGGTGAGGGGGGTGAAATACTCTGCAGGAGGCCGAGGACAGAGGGTGAGGGGGGTGAAATACTCTGCAGGAGGCCGAGGACAGAGGGTGAGGGGGGTGAAATACTCTGCAGGAGGCCGAGGACAGAGGGTGAGGGGGGTGAAATACTCTGCAGGAGGCCGAGGACAGAGGGTGAGGGGGGTGAAATACTCTGCAGGAGGCCGAGGACAGAGGGTGAGGGGGGTGAAATACTCTGCAGGAGGCCGAGGACAGAGGGTGAGGGGGGTGAAATACTCTGCAGGAGGCCGAGGTCAGAGGGTGAGGGGGGTGAAATACTCTGCAGGAGGCCGAGGACAGAGGGTGAGGAGTGAAATACACTGCAGGAGGCCGAGGACAGAGGGTGAGGGGGGTGAAATACTCTGCAGGAGGCCAAGGACATATGGTGAGGGGGGTGAAATACTCTGCAGGAGGCCAAGGACAGAGGGTGAGGGCGGTGAAATACTCTGCAGGAGGCCGAGGACAGAGGGTGAGGGGGGTGAAATACTCTGCAGGAGGCCGAGGACAGAGGGTGAGGGGGGTGAAATACTCTGCAGGAGGCCGAGGACAGAGGGTGAGGGGGGTGAAATACTCTGCAGGAGGCCGAGGTCAGAGGGTGAGGGGGGTGAAATACTCTGCAGGAGGCCGAGGACAGAGGGTGAGGAGTGAAATACACTGCAGGAGGCCGAGGACAGAGGGTGAGGGGGGTAAAATACTCTGCAGGAGGCCGAGGACATATGGTGAGGGGGGTGAAATACTCTGCAGGAGGCCGAGGACAGAGGGTGAGGGGTGAAATACACTGCAGGAGGCCGAGGACAGAGGGTGAGGGGGGTGAAATACTCTGCAGGAGGCCGAGGACAGAGGGTGAGGGGTGAAATACTCTGCAGGAGGCCGAGGACAGAGGGTGAGGGGGGAGAAATACTGCAGGAGGCTGAGGACAGAGGGTGAGGGGGTGAAATACTCTGCAGGAGGCCGAGGACATAGGTTGAGGGGGGTGAAATACTCTGCAGGAGGCCGAGGACAGAGGGTGAGGGGGGTGAAATACTCTGCAGGAGGCCGAGGACAGAGGGTGAGGGGGGTGAAATACTCTGCAGGAGGCCGAGGACATATGGTGAGGGGGGTGAAATACTCTGCAGGAGGCCGAGGACAGAGGGTGAGGGGGGTGAAATACTCTGCAGGAGGCCGAGGACAGAGGGTGAGGGGGTTGAAATACTCTGCAGGAGGCCGAGGACAGAGGGTGAGGGGGGTGAAATACTTCAGGAGGCCGAGGACAGAGGGTGAGGGGGGTGAAATACACTGCAGGAGGCAGAGGACAGAGGGTGAGGTGAGGGGGGTGAAATACTCTGCAGGAGGCTGAGGACAGAGGGTGAGGGGGGTGAAATACTGCAGGAGGCCGAGGACAGAGGGTGAGGGGGGTGAAATACTCTGCAGGAGGCTGAGGACAGAGGGTGAGGGGGGTGAAATACTGCAGGAGGCCGAGGACAGAGGGTGAGGGGGGTGAAATACTCTGCAGGAGGCCGAGGACAGAGGGTGAGGGGGTGAAATACTGCAGGAGGCCGAGGACAGAGGGTGAGGGGGGTGAAATACTGCAGGAGGCCGAGGACAGAGGGTGAGGGGGGTGAAATACTCTGCAGGAAGCTGAGGACAGAGGGTGAGGGGGGTGAAATACTCTGCAGGAGGCCGAGGACAGAGGGTGAGGGGGGTGAAATACTCTGCAGGAGGCCGAGGACAGAGGGTGAGGGGGGTGAAATACTGCAGGAGGCCGAGGACAGAGGGTGAGGGGTGAAATACTCTGCAGGAGGCCGAGGACAGAGGGTGAGGGGTGAAATACTCTGCAGGAGGCCGAGGACAGAGGGTGAGGGGTGAAATACTGCAGGAGGCCGAGGACAGAGGGTGAGGGAGGTGAAATACTGCAGGAGGCCGAGGACAGAGGGTGAGGGGGGTGAAATACTGCAGGAGGCCAAGGACAGAGGGTGAGGGGGGTGAAATACTGCAGGAGGCCGAGGACAGAGGGTGAGGTGAGGGTGGTGAAATACTCTGCAGGAGGCCGAGGACAGAGGGTGAGGGGGTTGAAATACTCTGCAGGAGGCCGAGGACAGAGGGTGAGGGGGGTGAAATACTTCAGGAGGCCGAGGACAGAGGGTGAGGGGGGTGAAATACACTGCAGGAGGCAGAGGACAGAGGGTGAGGTGAGGGGGGTGAAATACTCTGCAGGAGGCTGAGGACAGAGGGTGAGGGGGGTGAAATACTGCAGGAGGCCGAGGACAGAGGGTGAGGGGGGTGAAATACTCTGCAGGAGGCTGAGGACAGAGGGTGAGGGGGGTGAAATACTCTGCAGGAAGCTGAGGACAGAGGGTGAGGGGGGTGAAATACTCTGCAGGAGGCCGAGGACAGAGGGTGAGGGGGGTGAAATACTCTGCAGGAGGCCGAGGACAGAGGGTGAGGGGGGTGAAATACTGCAGGAGGCCGAGGACAGAGGGTGAGGGGTGAAATACTCTGCAGGAGGCCGAGGACAGAGGGTGAGGGGTGAAATACTGCAGGAGGCTGAGGACAGAGGGTGAGTGGATGAAATACTGCAGGAGGCCGAGGACAGAGGGTGAGGGGGGTGAAATACTGCAGGAGGACAAGGACAGAGGTTGAGGGGGGTGAAATACTCTGCAGGAGGCCGAGGACAGAGGGTGAGGTGGGTGAAATACTGCAGGAGGCTGAGGACAGAGGGTGATGGGGGTAGGTGAAATACTGCAGGAGGGTGAGGGGGTAGGTGAAATACTGCAGGAGGCTGAGGGCGACGGGGGTGAAATACTGCAGGAGGCTGAGGACAGAGGGTGATGGGGGTAGGTGAAATACTGCAGGAGGGTGAGGGGGGTGAAATACTGCAGGAGGGTGAGGGGGTAGGTGAAATACTGCAGGAGGCCAAGGACAGAGGGTGAGGGAGGGTAGGTGAAATACTGCAGGAGGCTGAGGACAGAGGGTGATGGGGGTAGGTGAAATACTGCAGGAGGGTGAGGGGGGTAGGTGAAATACTGCAGGAGGCTGGGGACAGAGGGTGAGGGTAGGTGAAATACTGCAGGAGGCCGAGGACAGAGGGTGGTGGGGGTAGGTGAAATACTGCAGGAGGCTGAGGACAGAGGGTGAGGGGGTAGGTGAAATACTGCAGGAGGGTGAGGGGGGTAGGTGAAATACTGCAGGAGGCTGAGGACAGAGGGTGATGGGGTAGGTGAAATACTGCAGGAGGGTGAGGGGGGTAGGTGAAATACTGCAGGAGGCTGAGGGCGAGGGGGTGAAATACTGCAAGAGGCCGAGGACAGAGGGTGAGGGTGGGGGTTGAACACTGAGGCAAAAAGCACACAGAAATTGGAGGTCGCCTGCTGAACAAATCGAGCCCTCTGTGCACACACTCCGTTTGTTCCGCATGGTGCACCATAGATACTCGTCACCAAACAGAGGAGGTCGCAGTTACCAAAACCAACGTGGTTATAATTTCTCCATTTCTGCATGGCAGGCAGGAGAATGTGTGAGCCATGTGAGAGGACATGAGAGACTGCTACTAAACAACGGCATGTGCCAGATGAACATTGTGTAAGGACGTCGTCTCGGACCCATGTACAGGTCCCTTGTCCCTGATGCAGCTGGTCTATCAGATTCACTCATCAGGCTTTGCTAGCCATTAATAATTTTGCTCAATAGAAATAAAGGACAAGGAGTCTGCAGCCAGTGATAGCGACCTTTCAAAGGAAGTTGAAGAGATTCAGAGGTTGAAGAGGTACCTTTGACTAATCGACGAAAACCACTGGTTCAGTTGACACTGGGGTTACAAGATGTCACTGTCTGCAGTCACCTGCCTCAGTCTGAAAAGGGGATCTCATGATTTCCACTAGCAGAGAGGCCGAGGTTTCCAGGAGAACCTGAAGCTTATTCTCACTGAAGTTTGGTTTTACATAATGCATGTGGTTGTTGTGTATCAGAGGAAGAAAATGAGAGTCAAGGGCTGGGAGACGCTGGTACGTGGTTCAGTGAGAGGGGCAAATACCTAGAGACTGACAACAGTGTGTTCAAGCCCATAAAGTCATTTGGAGAATTTAAATTCAATTAATTGAATTAAATCTGGAATTACAAAAGATGGATTGTTGTAAAAATGTGGCTTTGAACTGCCCTGTGGGGCTAACCATTTGATTTAAGGGTGGTTAAGAAAGGGCGATAAATGCTGACCTTGTAAAAGAAATAAATTCGACTCCTGTGTCTTGTGGCTTACAATGTGGCTGGAAGTAAGTGTGACAGTCACAGGAACAGAGTGGCTCCTGGAAGAATTATAGCAGATGTTCATGGGACACACTTTATTCAAACCCAATAAAAATGACCCTCCTGACTGTCTTCGGACCAGCATCTTGCCGTGCATAACTCTGGATATCAAACAGGATTTAACTGGGTGTGCAATAAAGTTGCTGCCTCATAGCCCCAGAAACAAGGGTTCAATCCTAATCTCAGCTGCTGACTTTGTGGAGTTGGCACGTTCTCCCCAGTGAGCATACGGGTTTTCTCCAGTTTCCTCCCACTTGCCGTGAGATTGATTGGTTTTCATAAGACACAAATGCTGGGTTATGGAATTAATGAGGGCAAATGAAATGAAACAGTGGATCAAGACCAAGGGAACTTACTTTGCCCTGGTAATTTTTGATTGTTAATCAGTAAATAATTGAATATCAATTCTTGTATATTCTCCTGATACACAAATCAAAAATTAATCTCACTAAAACATTTTCATCTCTTATAGATGTAATTGACTACAAACATTTCAGTCACAGCGTGTACAACTACACAACGTTCTGGCTTGAGGAGGACCAGGGGGTCCTTTATGTTGGAGCAAGAGAGGCCATCTTTGCTCTCAATATGAATGACATCACTGACAAGTCCATGAAAATGGTAAGGATCACGTTTCACGGGATCGTAACGTGTGGGAGAAGCTGTTGGCCCTTTACGAGCGTTCCAGCCCTCTGCAATCATGTGTCAGCCACCAAACTGGGCAGTGGTCACACGCTGCCTTTCCTGTTGTTTGGGGTGGCCCGTGATCTCACATTCCCCTCAATGGAATTATTTAGAGTCATAGAGTCAAACAGCATAGAAGGGATGGCTCAGTAGCGTAGTGGTTAGCTCAACACTCTACAATACCAGTCCCACCACTGTCTGTAAGGAGTTTTACATTCTCCCCATGACTGCGTGTGTTTCCTCTAGGTAACTGTTCAAAATGTGGACTGGGAAGGGATGATTCTGGCCAAATTCATTTTTGTACCCCATTATAAAATGTATGCCCTGGCACAACTGATGGCAGGTTAGGGACTCAATTTTGGACTGGTGTTGTCTCTTGCCATTCTTGGTAGCTTTATAGAGGTTGTATCGGAATCCAACTAAGTTTAACAGCACTGACATATGTCATGAAATTTGTTGTTTAGCAGTATATATATATATAGTGTGTGTGTGTGTGTGTGTGTGTGTATATATATATATATATATATATATATATATAGAAACATAGAAAATAGGTGCAGGAGTAGGCCATTTGGCCCTTCGAGCCTGCAACACCATTCAGTATGATCATGGCTGATCATCCAACTCAGAACCCTGTACCTGCTTTCTCTCCATACCCCGCGATCCCTTTAGCCACAAGGGCCAATTCTAACCTCCTCTTAAATATAGCCAATGAACTGGCCTCAACTGTTTCCTGTGGCAGAGAATTCCACAGATTCACCACTCTCTGTGTGAAGAAGTTTTTCCTCATCTCGGTCCTAAAAGGCTTCCCCTTTATCCTTAAACTGCGACCCCTCGTTTTGGACTTCCCCAGCATCGGAACCAATCTTCCTGCATCTAGCGTGTCCAATCCCTTTAGAATTTTATACGTTTCAATAAGATCCTCCCTCAATCTTCTAAATTCCAGTGAGTATAAGCCTAGTCGATCCAGTCTTTCTTCATATGAAAGTCCTGCCATCCCAGGAATCAATCTGGTGAACCTTCTCTGTATGGCAAGAATGTCTTTCCTCAGATTAGGGGATCAAAACTGCACACAATACTCTAGGTGAGGTCTCACTAAGGCCTTGTACAACTGCAGTAGAACCTCACTGCTCCTGTACTCAAATCCTTTTGCTATGAATGCCAACGTACCATTTGCCCTTTTCACCGCCTGTTGTACCTGCATGCCCACCTTCAATGACTGGTGTACAATGAGACCCAGGTCTCATTGTACCTCCCCTTTTCCTAATTGGCCACCATTCAGATAATAATCTATTTTCCTGTTCTTGCAACCAAAGTGGATAACCTCACATTTATCCACATTAAATTGCATCTGCCATGAATTTGCCCACTCACCTAACCTATCCAAGTCACCCTGCATCTTCTTAGCATCCTCCTCACAGCTAACACTGCCGCCCAGCTTCGTGTCATCCGTAAACTTGGAGATGTTGAATTTAATTCCCTCATCTAAATCATTAATATATATTGTAAACAACTGGGGTCCCAGCATTGAGCCTTGCGGTACCCCACTAGTCACTGGCTGCCATTCTGAAAAGGTCCCGTTTACTCCCACTCTTTGCTTCCTGTCTGCCAACCAATTCTCTATCCACATCAATACCATACCCCCAATGCTCTAAGTTTGCACATAATCTTCTGTGTGGGACCTTGTCAAAAACCTTTTGAGAATCTAAATATACCACATCCACTGGCTCTCCCCTATCCACTCTACTAGTTACATCTTCAAAAAATTCTATAAGATTCGTCAGACGTGATTTTCCTTTCACAAATCCATGCTGACTTTGTCTGATGATCTCACCTCTTTCCAAATGTGCTGTTATCACATCTTTGATAACCAACTCTAGTATTTTCCCCACCACCGATGTCAGACTAACCAATCATTAATTCCCTGGTTTTTCTCTCCCTCTTTTTTTAAAAAGTGGGGGTTACATTAGCCACCCTTCAATCCTCAGAAACTAATCCAGAATCTAATGAGTTTTGAAAAATTATCACTAATGCATACACTATTTCTTGGGTTACTTCCTTAAGCACTCTGGGATGCAGACCATCTGGCCCTGAGGATTTATCTGCCTTTAATCCCTTCAATTTACCTAACACCACTTCCCTACTAACATGTATTTCCCTCAGTTCCTCCATCTCACTAGACCCTCAGTCCCTTACTATTTCCGGAAGATTATTTATGTCCTCCTTAGTGAAGACAGAACCAAAGTAGTTATTCAATTGGTCTGCCATGTCCTTGTTCCCTATGATCAACTCACCTGTTTCTGACTGTAAGGGACCTACATTTGTCTTGACCAATCTTTTTCTTTTCACATATCTATAAAAGCTTTTACAGTCAGTTTTTATGTTCCCTGTCAGCTTTCTCTCATAATCTTTTTTCCCTTTCCTAATTAAGCCCTTTGTTCTCCTCTGCTGGATTCTGAATTTCTCCCAGTCCTCAGGTGTGCCGCTTTTTCTGGCTAATTTATATGTTTCTTCTTCAGACTTGATACTATCCCTAATTTCCCTTGTCAGCCACGGGTGCACTACCTTCCCTGGTTTATTCTTTTGCCAAACTGGGATGAACAATTGTTGTAGTTCATCCACGCGATCTTTAAATGCTGGCCATTGCATATCCACCGTCAACCCTTTAAGTATCATTTGCCAGTCTATCTTAGCTAATTCACATCTCATACCTTCAAAGTTACCCTTCTTTAAGTTCAGAACCTTTGTTTCTGAATTAACTATGTCACTCTCCATCTTAATGAAGAATTCCACCATATTATGGTCACTCTTACCCAAGGGGCCTCGCATGACAAGATTGTTAACTAATCCTTCCTCATTGCTCAATACCCAATCTAGAATGGCCTGCTCTCTAGTTGGTTCCTCGACATGTTGTTTCAGAAAACCATCCCGCATACATTCCAAGAAATCCTCTTCCTCAGCACCCTTACCAATTTGGTTCACCCAATCTATATGTAGATTGAAGTCACCCATTATAACTACTGTTCCTTTATTGCACGCATTTCTAATTTCCTGTTTAATGCCATCCCCAACCTCACTACTACTGTTAGGTGGCCTGTACACAACTCCCACCAGCGTTTTCTGCCCCTTAGTGTTATGCAGCTCTACCCATATCGATTCCACATCCTCCAGGCTAATATCCTTCCTTTTTATTGCGTTAATCTCCTCTGTAACCAGCAATGCTACCCCACCTCCTTTTCTTTCCTGTCTATCCCTCCTGAATATTGAATATCCCTGGATGTTGAGCTCCCATCCTTGGTCACCCTGGAGCCATGTCTCTGTGATCCCAACTATATCATATTCATTAATAACTACTAGCACATTCAATTCATCCACCTTGTTACGAATACTCCTCGCATTGACACACAAAGCCTTCAGGCTTGTTTTTACAACACTCTTAGCCCTTATACAATTATGTTGAAAAGTGGCCCTTTTTGATTTTTGCCCTGGATTTGCCTGCCTGTCACTTTTACTTTTCACCTTACTACTTTTTGCTTCTACCCCCATTTTACACCCCCTCTGTCTCTCTGCACTTGTTCCCATCCCCCTGCCACATTAGTTTAAAGCCTCCTGAACAGCAGTAGCAAACACTCCCTCTAGGACATTGGTTCCAGTCCAGCTCAGGTGCAGACCGTCCTGTTTATACCGGTCCCACCTCCCCCAGAACTGGTTCCAATGCCCCAGAAATTTGAATCCCTCCCTCTTGCACCATTTTTCAAGCCACGTATTCATCTGAAATATCCTCCTATTTCGACTCTGACTAGCACGTGGCACTGGTAGTAATCCAGAGATTATTACCTTTGTGGTCCTACTTTTTAGTTTATCTCCTAACTCCCTAAATTCACCTTGTAGGACCTCATCCTGTTTTTTACCTATATCATTGGTACCTATGTGCACCACAGCCACTGGCTGTTCACCCTCCCATTCCAGAATGTCCTGCAGCCGCTCAGAGACATCCTTGACCCTTGCACCAGGGAGGCAACATACCATCCTGGAGTCTTGTTTGCGGCCGCAGAAACACCTATCTATTCCCCTTACAATTGAATCCCCTATCACTATAGCTCTCCCACTCCTTTTCCTTTCCTCCTGTGCCGCAGAGCCACCCATGGTGCAATGAACTCGGCTGCTGCTGACTTCCCCTGATGAGACATCTCACCCAACAGTATCCAAAACAGTACATCTATTTAGGAGGGAGATGACCTCAGGGGACTCCTGCCCTACCTGCCTACTGCTACACTGTCTAGTGGCCACCCCTTCCCTTTCTGCCTGTGTAGCCTTTACCTGCGGTGTGACCAACTCACTGAACGTGCTATTCATGACTTTCTCAGCATCGCGGATGCTCCAGTATGAATCCAATATATATATAACAGTTTCTTCCCCCAAGCTATCAGACTCCTCAATACCCGAAGCCTGGACTGACACCTTGCCCTACTGTCCTGTTTATTATTTATTGTAATGCCTGCACTGTTTTGTGCACTTTATGCAGTCCTGGGTAGGTCTGTAGTCTAGTATAGCTTTCTCTGTGTTTTTTTTTATTATGTAGTTCAGTCTAGTTTTTGTACTGTGTCATGTAAACCATGGTCCTGAAAAAAGTTGTCTCATTTTTACTATGCACTGTACCAGCAGTTATGGTCGAAATGACAATAAAAGTGACTTGACTTGATACACACACGCACGCACGCACGCACACGCGCACACACAGAGTATGGATGTGCATATATAATTAAATAAATACAGCAGAAATAATGAGAGAGTGTTCATGGGTTGGGTCATTGTCAATTCAGAAATATGATGGTGGAGGGGAGAAATTTGAGTGTTTTTCTCCCTGATATTAGCAATGAGAAGAATTCAAGTCCTGGGTGATGGAGGTCCTTTTTTGAGGCATTGTATTTTGAAGATGCCCTTGATGCTCGGGAGGCTGCTGCCCGTGATGCATTTACAACCCTTTGCAGCTTCTTTCGATCCTGTGCAGTAGCACCCCCACCCCATACCAGACAGTGATGCAACCTGTCAGAATGCTCTCCACGGTACAACTATAGAAGTTTTTGAGTGTATTGGCTGACGTGCCAAATCTCTTCAAGCCGCTGTCTTGCTTTCTCTATAACTGCATCAATATATTGGGACCAGGTTAGATCCTCAGAGATCTTGACACCCAGGAAAATGAAGCTGCACACTCTCTCCACTTCTGATCCCTCCTCAAACGCCTATTGAAATATTGCAAGCTGACATGCCTTCTTTGTAATTGCATTAATGCGTTGGGCCAAGGATAGATCTTCAGAGATCTGAGTTTCTTGCATAGCTCAGGATCACCTGATTTGAACACTGCTTATATCAATGTTATTTTGTTTACAGATACATTGGGAAACTCCTTCTGAAAAACGATTGGATTGTCTAAAGAAGCGGGGATACAAAAAGGTATGAGATGGAATACACCTATCACTACCAGCCTCTTACATCATTCCCACTTCTCCCTTCCTCACCTGCCCATCATCCCTCTCTGACATGCTTTACTTGCTACCCTTTCCCTCCACCTCTCTATACTGATTATCTCCATCTTTCCAATCCCAGTGAAGGGTATTGACCCAAAATATCAACTTGTCAGTTTCCCTCTGTAGACCCTGCCTGACCTGCTGAGTCCCTCCAGCACTTTCAGTGTTGCTTGGGAAATGGATACGATCATATAAACTTACCTGAAATGCTTCTCCCTTTGACCCATTGCTACATGAGGCACAACCTCAGATCTACTGCTGAAACCTTCCAAGATCCAGATGTCACCAACTCTGGCCTCTTGTGCAGCCCCAGTTTTCATTTCTCCACCACACCCAGAGATGTCAGCAGGTGTGGAAATTTTCAGCTGCAGGCAATTCAACCCCTTGGAATTGTTTCCTAAACTTTTCTTGACTCTTTAAGGTTTCCCTTAAAACCTAACTCCTTGACCTGGTTCAAGAATACCTACCTCTCTTCAACCATTCAGTTCTTAAATCATCCAGAAAAACACCTAATCGCTACCATATGACCACTTTGGTCACCTTGGACTAGAACAGACTGTTTTTCTTGCTTCTAATTGTGTTCTTTCTTGTGAGTGCATTGGGACATTCTGTCACATCAAGACATTATGTCAATAAAGGTTGTTACTGATGGATGCTGCTGTATTGAAATAACATTCGGGACATTTCAATACTGACCTGCTTCTCTCGTGCTCTTTAAAGGTGGACTGTTATAACTACATCCGTTTTCTGCAAAGATTCAATGCAACCCATTTATTCACCTGCGGCACCAACTCATTTAAACCGCACTGCGCCTACATTGTAAGTATTCCGTCCAGCATTGTCAGAGTTGTATTCTATCACACTGAATTTTGTCTCAAGCTGTACTGATTACTTTGATCATCTTCTTCCCCACCGCCACCCCCTCCGTTCACAAAGGAGATTGAGAAATTCACCTTATCAGATGTCCACAGTGGGAAAAACATTTGCCCTTATAACCCCACGGTTGGATACACAGGTGTCATCATTGGTGAGTGTTAAAGCCTTGGGCACATCCTGAGGTGAATTTTTGTATTCCAATTTTGTGTCTGAACAAACTGCTATCAATGTTTGATTGCACCATAGTGTCTGTCCTTAATGTCTGGTTTGTGAGTCAGTAGAAGATGCTGAACATTCCATTTGGAGTGAAAAATCAGTGAAAAAGCTACAGACACTGGAAATCTGAAATAAAAGCAGTGCCACAGAAAACTACAGCTCATGAATAGGCCCTTTAGCCCGCAAAGTTGTACCTAACCAGCTAAAAAGTAAATTTAAAAAACCCTAAAGCTAATCACTCCTACCTACACAAAGTTCATATCCCTCCATCTTTCTCATAACCATGTGCCTATCCAACCGTGTTTTAAAAGCCTCTAATGTATTTGCCTCTACCACATTCCGGGCATCCACAACTCTGAGTAATATACTTAGCCCTCATATTCCCTTTGAACCTACCCCCTCTCACTTTTGATGCATGCCCTCTAATATTGGACCTTTCTACCCTGAGACAAAGATACTCCCTGTCTACTTAATCTATGCCCCTCATAATCTAATTATTCTCTATCAGATCACCCTTTATCTCCACCGTTCCAAAGTAAACACCCCAAGTTTGTCCAGATGCTCATGATAGCATATAGCCTGTAAACCAGGGAAAATCCTGGTAAGCCCCTTCTGCACCTCCTCAACATCCTTCCTATAGTGGGGCAACTAGAACTACATGAAATACTCCAGATGTGGTCTAACTGGAGTTTTATAAAGTTGCGACATAACCTCTTGACTTTTGGACTTAATAGCTCGACTAAGAAAAACAATCATTCCTTAAGCCTTCTAAACCACCTTATCGACCTGTGTAGCCAATTTCATGGAGCTATGAACTTGGATCCCAAGATCTCGCTGCACAGCAACTCTGTTAGAGGACTCCGCTTCCTGCTCTCGGACATGTAAGACCCAGTTGCTTACTGTCCGCCTTTAATCTCTTCCTTTTCCGATTTAAACTTTGAAATTTCAACTTTATTCAGTCAAATCTGTACAGCAATAGTTATAATTATGGCTACTTCGAAGAGCACCAGACGAAATCCGGACCCGAATAATGGAAAGTCTAAAAAGGCTGATGAGTTCGCAGAAGTAACTCAACTAAAAGGGAAATTTGAAGAAAAAATTGACTCTTTGAGCCTCGATCTTAAAGAAGTTAATCGAAATATGGCTGATCTTTCTTCTCGTTTGGATAAGGCTCAACGACGAATCGTGGATTTGGAAACTCGATCACGTCAGAATAATATTCGAATTGTTGGATTAAAAGAGAAATCAGAATCTGCCGACACACTGGATTATTTTTCTAAAATGTTTCAGTCTTTATTTCCGGAGGTTTGTTCGCAACTCCCAGAGATTGAATCGGCTCATAGAACCGGTGCTTTAAAATCTTTGGATGAAGGTAAAAACAGGCATATTGTTGTGCGTTTTCTCAGCTTTAGAGACAAGGATTGCATTATTAAGCTTACAAGAAAACAAAGATTATTTTCATTTCAAGGTTCGGAAGTCCGTTTTTTTGAAGATTTTCCACGCGAAATTGTTAAGAAACGTGCTGCATTTGCTCCTTCTATGAAACTAGCGTATCAAAAGAAGTTCTTCCCATTATTACAGTATCCAGCAAAATTAAGGCTCTTTATTAAAAATTCTGGTTCGTATTTTCTATGATCCAGATGAAGCACTGTGTTTTATTAACTCTTTGTCTGACGAGTCCAATGGCAAATCTGAAGTCCGAAGATTGAATGATTTGCAATAGTTTGATTGCGTGGTGTAAAGTGAAGAAATTGGAAGATTTGATGGTTATTAAAGTTTTTACCTTAAAATGTATTTTTATCTCTGAAAAAGACTGGTTTGGATGGTTTTAACCTCCGAAGATATAGCTGGAGAACTGTTGAAAGACTGTAGATAATTCTGAACCATCTAGACTTTTTTTTCTGCAGCATTTAAATGTACCAACTGTGTTTTTTTTGGCTCCGTATGCTCTTGTAAAGTTTCTTTTAAGTAATTACCTGGATTTTTTCACGTTTTAAAGAGACTGGACAATTTAAAGATGGCGATTGTTTTTTCTTTTCTGCAAATATTTCAATGACGACGAATTTGAAGCCTGAAGTTGAATGATTTATAATAGTTTGAGTGTCTCGCAGTAAGATTGGAAGATTTGATGGTCACAGAAAGTCTTTATCTTAAAATGTATTTTTATTTCTGAAAAAGACTGGTTTGGAGGGTTTTAACCTTAGAAGATATAGTCCGAGAACTATTGATAGGCTGAGTTAAGTTTAAACCATCTAGAACTTTTTTTTTTGCAGCATTTAAATGAATTAATCTTTTTTTATTATTCTGTATGCTTTATTGAAGATCTTTTAAGTAATTATTTGGATTTCCTTGTGTTTTAAAGATACATTGGACAATTTAAAGATGGCGATTGTTTTTCTTTTGTGCAAATATTTCAAGAATTGTCTTGGATGTGTTTTTCTTCCCTTATCTAATATTATGAAGGTTACTTTCAAATTAAAGGTCGTTTTGTTTTACAAGAAAAACACTATCCTTCCAAGTTAATTATATTGAGATATATGTTGACTGTAATGAGATTTATATTTGGTAGAGGGAGATATAGATTACTTTTTTATTATTATTTTTTATTACTTAGGTAGGTGGAGCTGTATTTGCGTCTATGCTTTTCTTGGGGCTTGCGTCAATTGACATCGACTTGTTTCTGGGGTTTGTAGGTTGGGTGTTTTTTTTTCTTCTTTTATCCCCATTATGGAATCCCGGAGCATACGCTAATTATTTTTATTGTTTTCATCTCTGCCATTTTTGACCACCTTATCCTGACATGCGTCTAACTACTTTTTTTAGATACAAAGTTTCATGATGATATCTAAACAGTTAAATGTTTTAACTTGCAATGTTCGCAGTTGGAATCACCCTATTAAGCGTAAGAAAACATTTAAAGTTATAAACCAATTCCAGCCTGATATAATTTTTGCTCAAGAGATGCATATCAGGTTATGTGATAAAAATCGATTTTTTTAATTTTGGAAGGGCTCTCAATTTCATGTAAATTCCCAGAGTAAAACTAGAGGTTTCTCTATTTTTATCGATTCTAGTATTCCTTTTAATCAGGGGATATTATAGCCAATATTAATGGTAGATTTTTAATTGTTAAAGGAATAACTTGTAATAAGAAAATGGTTTTGGTTAATATTTATGGACCAAATGTTGATGATCCCTCATTTTTTAAAGCCGTTTTTACTCTATTACCTGATTTAAATGAATATGTTATTAATGGGTGGTGATTTTAATACATATTTAAATCCTTTAATGGATAAGTCATCATCCAAACATCAACTTCCTAATCATTCTGCATCACTTATTAATTCCTTTTTAACTGATTATGGTTTAATTGAGGTCTAGAGGCATATGCATCCTAGTGATAGAGAATATTATCTTTTCTCACATGTTCATAATAAATATTCGAGAATCAACTATTTAATAGTCGATCCTTGACTTTTATGTAATGTTCAGAAATGTGAGTATGATGCTATTGCTATTTCTGATCATGCTCCTTTAAATTTAATATTTGAATTGAAAGATGTTGTTTCTACCAGACCATTTTGGCGTTTTCCAGAACATTTATTACAAAGCTCAGAATCTGTTGAGTTTATTGAAACTCAGATAAAAGAGTTTTTTCTCTTTAATAATATAGGAAACATCTCAAAGTTAGTAATTTGGGATACATTAAAAGCTCATCTACGTGGTCAAATTATATCGTATATAGCTAAATTGAAGAAACAAACCAAAATGGAATTAGATAAAATTTCTGAACAAATTAAAGAATTAGATAACATTAATGCAATCTCTCCAAATGTTGTTTCATTTAAAAGAAGAGTAGAACTACAATCACAGTATAACTTATTACTAACATATCCTATTGAAGGATATTTGCTTAAATTGAAAAGTCAATTTTATATTTTTGGGGATAAAAATAATAAGCTCTTAGCTTCCCAACTAAGAGCAGTTAGATCTAAAAGACAAATTTTAAAGATTCATAAAAACAATGGAGATATAATAAGTAATTATGAGGATATTAATAACACTTTTCAAGATTTTTACTCTGATCTTTATAGATCTCAATTTCCTGCAGATTCCTCCAAAATGGAGGTTTTTTTACATAAGATTAAATTTCCACAAATTTCTGATGAAGATCAACAGATGCTTGATGCTCCAATTACCGAGCATGAAATTCAGAAAGCTATTTTATCAATGCAATCAGGTAAAGCTCCTGGACTTGATGGCTATTCAGTGGGATTTTTCAAAAAATTTGAAAGATTACTTTCTTCGTATCTTTTGGAAATATTTCATGAATCCTTTGAGAAGGGTAATTTACATTCTTCTTTTTATGAAGCATCTATTTCCTTAATTCTTAGAAAAGAAAAAGACCCTGTTGAATGCTCATCATATAGACCTATTTTGCTATTAAATGTGGATGCAAAAATTCTTTCTAAAATAATGGCTAACCTCTTGGAAAATATTTAATTAAAATCATCTCTATGGACCAAACGGGCTTTATTAAAGACTGTTACTCTTTCTCTAATGTTCAGAGATTGATGAACATTATTTATTCACCATTATCTAAGCAACCTCAATGTGTTATCTCTCAATGCAGAAAAGGCATTTGATAGAGTTGAGTGGCCATATTTGTTCAAAGTATTAGAAAAATTTGGTTTTGGTAATAATTTTAATAGATGGATTCAAATGATTTATGAGAACCCTATTGCCACGGTCATTACTAACAATTACAGGTCTTCTTTCTTTTCACTTTCTCGTGATACTAGATAGGGATGTCCATTAAGCCCTTTATTATTTAATCTTGTATTGGAGCCTTTAGCTATAACATTATGGGAGGCTAAAAGCATGCATGATATTTCTATAAATGGAACCATACATAAGATTTCTTTTTATGCAGATGATCTTTTGATTTTTATTTCGAATCTTGAGGAATCAATTCCTAATCTTTTGGAAACACTTAAAGATTTTGGAAAATTTTCAGGATATAAACTTAATTTGAATAAAAGTGAATTGTTTCCATTAAATGCTTCTGTTAGTACATATAATGATATTCCTTTTAGAATGGATAATACATTTAGATATTTAGGTATTATAATTACAAAAAAATAAAGATCTTTATAAAGCTAATATAGTTTGTTTAATAGACTCCATGAAACAACTATTTTCTAGATGGAATCCACTTACTCTTTCTTTAATTGATCATATCCATACTGTGAAAATGATGATTTTACCTAGATTTTTATATATTTTCCAAAATATACCTATCTTTTTAACTCAAAAAATTTTTGATCAAATTGACTCCCTTATTTCTTCCTTTATTTGGAACAATAAGAGACCAAGAATTAACAAGTACCGTTTACAAAAACCCAAAAAAGATGGTGGACTTGCACTTCCTAATTTAAGACTGTATTATTGAGCTGTGAATATTAGACAATTATGTTTTTGGTTATACTGGCTCAATAAGAGCCAAAAACCACTATGGGTTGAGTTGGAATTAAAAGCTTTTAAACAATTTCATTTAACTTCAATATTAGGAGCTCCATTACCTTTACAGCTCTCTAAAATTCCAAATTTAAATTTTTACCCGTTTATTAAACAATCTTTATGGATTTGGATTCAGTTTCGCAATTTTTAAAATTTTAAACAATTTAAGTTGTCAAGTTTTTTATATCAAAACTTTTCATTTAAACCTTCAATAACTGACCCCATTTTTCTCCTACGGAGAAATAAAGGGATCCATTTTTTTACGGATTTATTTTGTGATGGTCGATTGATGGCTTTTGAAGAGTTAATTAACAAATACTCTCTCGCTCATACACATTTTTTGCAATATTTTCAGGTTAGACATTTTTTACAACAATATTTACCTAAATTTCCTTATCTACATGAATCTGATTTGTTGGATACCATTTTGAAGTTGAATCCTTTAGTGAGAGGTTCCATTAGCAGAATTTATAATTTAATTTTGTTACAAAAAGAGAACCTACCACTAAAGATTAAATAAGATTGGGAGAGAGAACTTAATATGACCTTTGTTGATGAAGATTGGGTTTGAATTTTGATCATAAATTCTTCTTCTATATGTGCCAATCACTGTTTAATTCAATTTAAAATTGTCCATTGTTATTATTTAACAAAGGAGAGACTATCTAAGCTATTTCCTAGTGTAGATAATTACTGTGATAGATGTAAAACCGAAGTAGCTACTTTGTCACATATGTTCTGGTCATGTTCTTCATTAAAACTGTTTTGGAAATCTTTATTTTCTACAATTTCTAAAGCTCTGAAAATTAATTTACAACCTAATACATTAACTGTTCTATTTGGAATAGTTCTGCATCATATTCAGGGTGTCTCATCTTCAGATCAACATGTAATTGAATTTGTTACATTATTGTCAAGAAGGGCTATTTTATTTAAATGGAAAGATATCTCTTCCCCTACATTAGTTGAATAGTTTTCTCAAGGAATGTTATGTGCCAGTTTGGAAAAAATTAGAAGTAGAACTTTTGAACCTCAATTTGATTTTGAGAGAAGATGGTTTTTTTTTACCATTTAATGTGAATTATTTTATATGGTTTCCTTCCAGTCTTTTAAACTGTTTTAAAAAATATGAATTGGCGGTTGATGACTTTTTTTCTTTATATATTTAGATGATGGTTAAACGTATTGCTTCCGGGGATTGATTCCTAATGGGGTTTTTTTGTAGTTAGTAGGTATTTTTTTCTTAGATGGGGTTCTTTTTTCCCCTTCATTTTTCTATGTATAATTTTTTTTCCATTTTTATATATTATGATCAGTTTTTTCTTCAGCTCTATTAATTGTATACATATTAATTAGTTGAAGTTTGGTATTAGTCTATTGCTGTAGAAGATTATGTATCAATAAAAAGATTCTAAAAATGAAAATGAACTCTGTTAAAGGTCTTGCCCTTAACAACGAACTGTCTCCTTGCATTTATCTGGGTTAAACTCCATCTGCCATTTCTATGCCCTTATCTGTAACTGATCTATATCACCCTGTATTCTTTGCCAGTCTTCTACACTAACCACAACTCCACCAATCTCAGTATCACCCACAAACTTACTGACCTACCCATCTACATTTTCATCCAGGTCGTTGTATACATCACAAACAGCAGAGGTCCCAGTACAGACCCTTGCGGAACTCCACTACTTACAGACCTCCAGCTTGAATAAGTACCCTCAGCCATTACTCTCTGTCTTCTATGCACGTTAGTTCTTAATCTAAACAGCCAATTTGCCGCGGACCCCATGCATCTTAATCTTCTGGATTAGCCTCCCATGAGGGACTTTGTCAAACACCTTACTAAAATCCATGTAGACAACGTCACCTGACCTACGCTCATCAGTCTTGTCACATTGCAAGAAACTCAAGTTGATAAGGCACGACCTGCCACACGCAAAGCCATGCTGGCTCTCCCTAACCAGGCCATGAGTTTCTAAACACTCATACATCCTATCCCTAAGAATTTTGTCCAGTAATTTCCCTACAACTGATGTGAGACTCAATGGTCTATAGTTCCCAGGATTTCCCCTTGTTCCCTTCTCAAATAGAGGTACAACATTAACTATTTTCCACTCCTCTGGGACCTCACCTATATTGAGGGAGGACACTGAGATACTGGTCAAGAGCCCAACAATCTGGTTTCTTACATCACTCAATAACCTGTGGTAAATCCCACCAGGCCCTGGGGACTAATCCACCTTAATTCTCATTAGGAAACCCAACACTTCCTCTTTCTTGAACTCTAAACACTCAAACATGTCTATAACTCAGCACTGATCTCCTGGTCCTCCATATTCTTCTCCTTGTTAAATACTGAAGCAAAGTGCTCATTAAGTACCTCACTCACATTCTCTGCATCCTCTTTATCCCTGAGTGGTCCTACCCTCTCCCTAGTTATTGACTTGCTCTTGGTATATGTATCAAATGCCTTAGGATTTACCCTAATCCTACATACTAAAGACTTTCCAATGAGCATAAGAACATAAGAAATAGGAGCAGGAGTAGGCCATCCAGCCCATCGAGCCTGCCCCACCATTCAATAAGATCATGGCTGATCTGTCCGTAAACTCAGCTCCATCTACCTGTCTTTTCCCCATAACCCTTAATTCCCTTACTATGTAAAAACCTATCTAACTGTTTCTCAAATATATTTAGTGAAGAAGCCTTAGCTGCTTCCCTGGGCAGAGAATTCCACAGATTCACCACTCTCTGGGGAAAACAGTTTCTCCTCATCTCCGTCCCTGTCTGGCCTTCCTAATTCCCATCTTTAGCTCCTGTCTAGCTTCTTTATAATCCTCATGGGCTGTGTTTGATCCTGACTTCCAAAGCTTTACATATTTTTCCTTGTTCTTCTTGACTAAATTCGTCACCTCTCTGGACATCCAAGCTTCCCTTATCTTTCCATCTCCATCCTTCCTTCTAACAGGAACATATCTTTCCTGTACTCTGCACAATCGATCTTTCAAAACCCTCCACATGTCTGATGTGGACTTGTCAGAAAAAAAGTGTTCCTGATTTCCCGATTAACTCTTCTTACTTCCTGCCTAACACCCTAGTAACTTTCCCTTCTCCAATTTAAAACTCTCCAGCAAGGACCATCTAATCTTAACTGTAACTATGCTGAAAGTTAAGGAGTTGTGGTCACTGTCGTCCAACTGCTCACTCACTGGGAGGTCATTCACCTGGCCAGGCTTGTTACCCAACACTAGTAAAAACTTGAGAAACTCGGCAGATCAGGCAGTACGTTTCACGGTAGTTGGCTATTATAAATTGTCCTGTGATTGGTCTAGGTGGGTTGCTGGGCAGCATGGTTCGTTGGGCCTGTTCTGCGCTGTATCTCTGAATCTCTGGAACTGAGGAAAATGACCCATATTGGTTGCAGTGACGGAGAATGTGGGAGAGCACGTTGGGTGGAACACAGGGAATTAGCCTGATAGGATGAAGTAAGATGGCATTGCATTTCAGTTAAAGGGTTGGGTAGGCAGGAACCTCTTTGAACTTTCCTCATGATCACTTGATTCGCAGAATTATGCCTTGTAGCTCTCAAGTTCAAGCGTGTGCTTTTAAAGTTGTTTTTTACTTCCTAGTTAGAACGTTAAATGAGCTGAGATCGTTACTGACTCAAACCTCCACGATCTGCTTCCTCACAGACAATAAGATCTACGCTGCCACACTCTACGAGTTCCACAGCGGACAGGCGAATATCAAAAGGTTCCCTGAGATGCGCTCATTCAAGATGGAAGATTGGTTTTCCAACTCGCCCAACGGTAAGGACTTCAATCATTAATACTTTCCTCTTTCTGAGGCGGCTGCTGTGGACTGAAACAAAAATAGAAAATGTCAGAAACACTCGGCAGACCAGGTAGCATCAGAGGAGAGAGAAACAGAGTCAATACTTCAGATAATGGCCGTTCAGTAGAGTGGATTCTTTCTTCAACTCATCAGAATCCTTCAGCTTGGAAACAGGCCTTTTGGCCCACTGAGACTATACTGACCCACACAACATCAATATTACATAAAACCTATTTCACTCTACTGAACGGCCATTATCTGAAGTGTTGACCCTGTGGCATTTGCACGCTTTCTCTGTGAGCATGTGGGTTTCCTCCAGGTGCTCGGGTTTCCTCCCACATCTCATTGAGGTCCTTGACGGTCAGTTGCCTGGCCACTGTGGTGTGAGTTGTAGAAACTGGGGGGATAGAGAGATACTTTATTGATCCCAAGGGAAATTACAGAGTCACAGTAGCATTACAAGTGCACAGATATTAGAAGAGAAGTAGAAAGAATAAAAAATAATTTACCTCAAACAGTCTAACAGGAGGGGGGTCAACACTTCCCTGGCTATAGGTTGACTCATTATGGAGCCTAATGGCCAAGGGTAAGAATGACCTCATATAGCGTTCTGTGGAGCAGGGCAGTTGTCTCAGACTGTTACTAAAAGTGCTCATCTCTTCAGCCAAGGTGACATGCAGAGGGTGAGAAACATTGTCCAGAATTGTCAGGATTTTCCGTAGGGTCCTTTGTTCTACCACAGCCGCCTGTGTGTCCAGTTTGACTCCTATAACAGAGCGGGCCTTTCTAATCAGTTTATTGAGCCTGTTGGCATCACCCATGTTGATGCCATTGCCCCAGCACACCACCGCATAGAAGATTGTCCTGGTGACAACAGACTGGTAGAGCGTGTGCAGGAGAGGCCTGCATACTCCAACGGACCTCAGTCTCCTCAGGAAGTGGAGGCAACTCTGGCCCTTCACGTACACAGCCTGTGTTGGTGCTCCACTCAAGTCTGTCATCCAGGTCTGTCACCCAGATACCTGTAGGTTCTCACCACATCCACGTCCTCACCATCAATAGTAACAAGGAGCAGTGCAGGCTGAGTCTTCCTAAAGTCCATCACCATCTCCTTTGTCTTACTGATGTTGAGCTGCAGATGATTCAGCTTGCACCATTTGACAAAGTCCTCCACCAAGGCCCTGTATTAATCCTCCCGTCCACCTTTATACACCCAAATATTGCTTTCTGATCCAAAGTTTCCACTATTCTTAAACACGAACACAAGAGTTTCTGCAGATGCTGGCAGTCCAAAGCAATACACACAAAATGCTGGAGGAAATCAGCAGCCAGGCAGCATCCATGGAAAAGAGTAAATAGTTAATGTTTTGGGCCGAGACCCTTCATCAGGACTGGAAAGGAAGGGGAGAGGTCAGAGTAAGAAGGTGGGGGAGGGGAGGAAGAAACACAAGGTGATGTTGAAACCGGGGGAGGGAGAGGGGATGAAGGAAAGGGCTGGAAAGTTGATTGGTGAAAGGGATAAAGGGCTGAAGGAAGGGGATTCTGAGAGGAGATCAGGAGAGCACTTTGTCAAGCACCTTTGCTCCATCCGCCCCAAAAAGCCGGATTTCCCAGAAGCCACCCATTTCAATTCTACTTCCCATTCCCATTCCGACATGTCAGTCCATGGGCTCCTCTGCTGCCAGGATGAGGCCACACTCACGTTGGAAGAGTAACACCTTGTATTCCATCTGGGCAGCCTCCAACTGGATGGTATGAACATCGATTTCACAAACTTCCGGTAATGCCCCCTCCCCTCCTTCACCATTCACCATTCCCCATTCCCGTCTCTCAACCTCCTCTCCTGCCCATCACCACCTTCTGATGCTCCTCCCCCTTCCCTTTCTTTCATGGTCGTCTATCGTCTCCTATCAGATTCCCCCACCTCCAGCCCTTTATCTCATCTGCCAATCAATTTCCCAGCTCTTTACTTCATCCCATCCCCCCACCCAGTTCCACCAATCACCTACCACCTACCACTTTGTACTTCTTCCCCCCCCCCCTCCCCCAGCGTCTTACTCTGACCTCTCCCCTTTCTTTCCAGTCTTGATGAAGGGTTTTGGCCTGAAACATCGACTGTTCACTCTTTTCCATAGATGCTACCTGGCCTGCTGAGTTCCTCCAACATTTTGTGTGTGTTCCATCATTTTTAAACTTTTTTCTTATCTACTTCTTGCCCGCCGCTATCTCTATCCCACAATGTGCTGTGTATACCTGTAGTAAGATAAGCCTTTTACAGTGTCAAGCTACGGGAGTTGTGTGTAGTTCCACCTGTGTACGATGATAAGCTTCCATCCTGGAGTTTTATGAAGCTGTTGGTAGACTAGGAACCAGGCATGAGTTCACTAGGCCAGTTGAGCCTTTTGCTGCCCAGTACTAACCCTGCATGGTCCTCCTTTATGTCACTATTACAAGCTCAACCTCCACCTCTCTGCTGTGCAATAGAGCGGAGAATTCACTACTCCCTGCTCATCAGAGGGGGTTTGAATCATTTGAATGAATACCAAAAACAAGTTTTTGATGTATAATCTTTTCATCATAATATGACAACTTTTGAAATGATTCTTTAGTTGCCTGTGCTTTGCAAGCCCTGTTCAGCCAGAAGGGAATTAGTTTAGTTCGGCATCACGTTCAGTTAGTGGCATTCACAAGAAAAGCGTTAATTAAACAGAAAGCACATGGTCCATTTTAGTGCATAGTGATCAAAATGGCCGTGGTGTTGAGATAATGAGGTTGGATAGTGATCAGGGTTGTGCTGGCTAGTTCAGGGACCAGGTGGCTCAATGGATGTAGCTGTTCTTGAATCTGTGCTGTGGATCTTCAGGTTTCTGTTGCTCCAGCCTGAAGGTGCCTGTGAGGGGATAACATGGCCTGGATGGTGGCAGAACTTCCTGTAGATACTACCGATGGTGGGGAGGGATGGGCCACTTGAATCCGCCTCAGTGAAATGGGAAGCAGAACGCTGGAAATGGGATAAGACAAGTTGTTGATCAAGGAAGGAGGTGTCTGTGCCGGTACCACACACACCTTCTTGTGCCTTTATCTCACGCAAACACTCACTGCTCTCTCGCTTCGTTTCAGACCTAGAGTTCGTCGACTCAGTGTTACTGAGGGAGAGTGTCAACAGCTCTGTGGGCGACGATGACAAGATTTACTTCTTCTTCACGGAGAAGCTGGCCAGAGAGTACGAGTTCAATGGAAAGCCAGAGGTCAGCTGGGTGGCCCGGATCTGCAAGGTCAGAGGATGTCTACAGCAGGAGGGGAAGAGGAGAGAAGAGGGGAGCGGGAGGGAGAGTGGAGAGTGAACAAGACGGAGAGTGGAGGGTGAGCAAGGGTGTGGAAGGGAGGGGGCAATGGAGGAGAGAGGCAAGGGAAAAGGGGGAGGAGAGGGCTAGTGGAGGGAGGGGAAAGGGGAAGGAGGAGGGGAAAATGGAGGGTGAGAGGAGGTGGAGAAGGGAGGAGAAGAATGATGATGCAAAGGGAGAGGGAGAGGAATTGTTTGCCAGTGTACAATACATGCTGGAGGCAAGGAGACAAACTAGAAGTGTCTTCAAGCTTTTGAGCCAACAGAGTGTGGCCAGAAACTACCAGCTCAAACCTGTAGAGTGTGGGAGGATGCTAAAGTGCCCAGAGGAAGCCCACGCGGTCACTGGGGGAATGTACAAAATCCTTAGAGACAGCGGCAAGAACTGAACCTCGGTCAGTGATCACCGGTGCAGTAAAGTCTTGTGCTGACCACAACACTACCGTGCTGCCCCGTGGGAGGGGTGGTGGTGATAGGAGGCGCAGCAAGAGCCTCACTGACTCGGCGAGTGAGTCTGCTCAGCTTAACCCAGCCCCTGATCATTGTGGCTTGTTCCGTTTGTACAGGGTGTCCAAAGAGGGCCTATATGGATCTCTTAGTATGTGCAAATGGAGTGCCGATCTTCACGAGCACCCTGTAGTTGGGGTCACAAACAGTTCTCAAGAATGACCCTGAAGAAGGGCTTCAGGCTCAGACCCTGGTGCAGAGTCTCGGCCCCAAACGTCACCTGTTTACTCCCCTCCATAGATGCCTCATGGCCTGCTGAGCTCCTCCAGCACGGCGTGCCTTTCCCAGGGATGGAGGGTTTTTGTAACTGGGGTCTGCCTTTACATTTAATAACAAGAGGAAATGGGTTCTGCACTCACTACGAACACTCGAGTACATAACCAGGCTGATTACAGAGTTCCATGTAACTGGTTAACCGTGTGTCTTTTGCACGAACCTTTAAACCAACGTTCCACCGGCCTCACATAACACTGGTGTTCAGCAGGTCAGTGATATCAGTGGGCAGAGAGACAGAGTTAGAGACCGGCCTCCTCTCCACTGATTCTGTCTACATTTCCTTCTGCCTCAGGAAAGCAACCAACCAGGGCCCTCTCCACCTCAATCCTTCTTCTCTCTCTCCTCCCCTCTCCTCCCAGGTCCTTCCCTCTCCACTCCAGTCCTTCTCTCTTCTCCCTCTCCACTCCAGTCCTTCTCTCTCCTCCCATCTCCACTCTGGCCTTCTCTCACCACTCCAGTCCTTCTCTCCCCACCCTCCCTCTCTCATCTCCCCTCTCCTCCCAGGTCCTTCCCTCTCCACTCCAGTCCTTCTCTCTCCTCCCATCTCCACTCTGGCCTTCTCTCACCACTCCAGTCCTTCTCTCCCCACCCGCCCTCTCTCATCTCCCCTCTCCTCCCAGGTCCTTCCCTCTCCACTCCAGTCCTTCTCTCTCCTCCCATCTCCACTCTGGCCTTCTCTCACCACTCCAGTCCTTCTCTCCCCACCCTCCCTCTCTCATCTCCCCTCTCCTCCCAGGTCCTTCCCTCTCCACTCCAGTCCTTCTCTCTCCTCCCATCTCCACTCTGGCCTTCTCTCACCACTCCAGTCCTTCTCTCCCCACCCGCCCTCTCTCATCTCCCCTCTCCTCCCAGGTCCTTCCCTCTCCACTCCAGTCCTTCTCTCTCCTCCCATCTCCACTCTGGCCTTCTCTCACCACTCCAGTCCTTCTCTCCCCACCCGCCCTCTCTCATCTCCCCTCTCCTCCCAGGTCCTTCCCTCTCCACTCCAGTCCTTCTCTCTCCTCCCATCTCCACTCTGGCCTTCTCTCACCACTCCAGTCCTTCTCTCCCCACCCGCCCTCTCTCATCTCCCCTCTCCTCCCAGGTCCTTCCCTCTCCACTCCAGTCCTTCTCTCTCCTCCCATCTCCACTCTGGCCTTCTCTCACCACTCCAGTCCTTCTCTCCCCACCCTCCCTCTCTCATCTCTCCTCTCCTCCCAGGTCCTTCCCTCTCCACTCCAGTCCTTCTCTCTCCTCCCATCTCCACTCTGGCCTTCTCTCCCCACCCTCCCTCTCTCATCTCCCCTCTCCTCCCAGGTCCTTCCCTCTCCACTCCAGTCCTTCTCTCTTCTCCCTCTCCGGCCCAGTCCTTCTCTCTCCTCCCAGATCCTTCTCTGCCCTCCCATCTCCACCCTGGCCTTTTCTCTTCACTCCAGTCTTCTTCCCATCCCTCTCCAGCCCAGTCCTTCTATTTCCTCCCCTCTCCTCCCTGGTCCTCCTCTCTTCTCCCCTCTCCACCCTGGTCCTTCGCTCTTCTCAAAACAAGTTAAATTATCATGGAGACAGTCAAGCAAAACAACATTTCTCTGGAGCCAAGGTGGCAAACATATACAGCACATTCAAAATAGCAAGCAAAGAAAAACAAATATGTCATCCAAGACCCTGAGCAACATAGCCCACAAATTGCTGGAGCACTCTCCGGCAATCCAGCCTGTCATTCCACTGACCGAACACTGGAGGCAGCACCGGTGGGGGAGGCCAGCCCCACTGAGCATGGACACCACGATACACCACCTCCAGCATCTCCTCACAGCTTGAGGCCTAGTTCCTGCTACAACCAACTCCCACACCGCCTGTCTCACCACCAAACAAGGGAAACAATCCTGCGGTATCTTTCATTATCAATTTGCAACAGAGTCCTGTGGTCGCAAGAGAAACATCCAAGACAATCGCGGTTACACTGGACGCCACCTTTGCGTACCAACCCTGAGGCCTTCGAGTAGCAGGCAGTGACACGGTCTGCACCCAGGTTAGCCCTCCACTCCCAGTCCAGCTCCTCCAACACTTCAGCAGGTTCCCCATCCGGCCGTCTCCTCCTCTGACCCTCCGGGCGTCTCCTCCTCCTCTGACCCGCTGGTCGTCTCCTCCTCTGACCCTCCGGCCGTCTCCTCCTCCTCTGACCCGCCGGTCGTCTCCTCCTCCTCTGACCCGCTGGTCGTCTCCTCCTCTGACCCTCCGGCCGTCTCCTCCTCCTCTGACCCGCCGGTCGTCTCCTCCTCCTCTGACCCGCTGGTCGTCTCCTCCTCTGACCCTCCGGCCGTCTCCTCCTCTGACCCACCGGCCGTCTCCTCCTCCTCTGACCCGCCGGTCGTCTCCTCTTCTGACCCACCGGCCGTCTCCTCCTCCTCTGACCCGCTGGTCGTCTCCTCCTCTGACCCTCCGGCCGTCTCCTCCTCCTCTGACCCGCTGGTCGTCTCCTCCTCTGACCCTCCGGCCGTCTCCTCTTCTGACCCACCGGCCGTCTCCTCCTCCTCTGACCCGCCGGTTGTCTCCTCCTCTGACCCTCCGGCCGTCTCCTCCTCCTCTGACCCGCCGGTCGTCTCCTCCTCTGACTCACCGGCCGTCTCCTCCTCCTCTGACCCGTCGGTCGTCTCCTCCTCTGACCCACCGGCCGTCTCCTCCTCTGACCCTCCGGCCGTCTCCTCCTCCTCTGACCCACCGGTCGTCTCCTCCTCCGACCCGCTGGTCATCTCCTCCTCTGACCCGCCGGTCGTCTCCTCCTCTGACCCTCCGGCCGTCTCCTCCTCCTCTGACCCGCCGGTCGTCTCCTCCTCTGACCCACCGGCCGTCTCCTCCTCCTCTGACCCGTCGGTCGTCTCCTCCTCTGACCCACCGGCCGTCTCCTCCTCTGACCCTCCGGCCGTCTCCTCCTCCTCTGACCCACCGGTCGTCTCCTCCTCCGACCCGCTGGTCATCTCCTCCTCTGACCCGCCGGTCGTCTCCTCCTCTGACCCACCGGCCGTCTCCTCCTCCTCTGACCCGCCGGTCGTCTCCTCCTCTGACCCGCCGGTCGTCTCCTCCTCTGACCCACCGGCCGTCTCCTCCTCCTCTGACCCGCCGGTCGTCTCCTCCTCTGACCCTCCGGCCGTCTCCTCCTCCGACCCACCGGCCGTATCCTCCTCCTCTGACCCGCCGGTCGTCTCCTCCTCTGACCCTCCGGCCGTCTCCTCCTCCGACCCACCGGCCGTCTCCTCCTCCTCTGACCCTCCGGCCGTCTCCTCCTCCGACCCTCCGGCCGTCTCCTCCTCCGACCCGCCGGCCGTCTCCTCCTCCTCCGACCCACCGGCCGTCTCCTCCTCTGATCCTCCGGCCGTCTCCAATGCCACGCCCAGCCGACTCCTTTGACCCGCCGGCCGGCTATCCTGATCAATGAGCAGCCCTCTGATGTGATAGACCCACTGCACCCGAGTTTTTAGAGCCCACTGTAGTCTTAGGATCACAAAAACACATTTAACAAAGAAAAAGTCGCCTTTGGTGGCCCCCGAGAGGCTGCTGCATCCGAAGGTGCTGCCATCTTACCACACCGCCATCTCCCTCTCTGTCCTGGTCACTCGCTCTTCCTCCCTCTCCCATCAGGTAAGACAGAAAATCCAGGGAATATGATTGATTGGACTCACTTTCCACCCCACGCGTGAAAGGACTCCTCATAGCTTAGAAGATGAGCGCTTGATCTCGCTATCACAGCCATGCCCTTTATATGTCTACCTGCACTGCGCTTTCTCTGTAACTGCACCACAGAATTCCACGTTTCCTTTTACTGGCTTGATGTAGTTACACCCAGTAATTTGGTACCCCTGTACACCAGCTCATTAATGCAAATATCTAATCAACCAATCACGTGGCAGCAACTCAAAGCATAAAAGCACGCAGACATGGTCAAGAGGTTCAACTGGTGTTCAGACCAAACATCAGAATGGGAGAGAAATTTCATCCAAGTGGGATGATTGGCGGTGCTAGGATTTGAGTATCGCAGAAGGTGCAGACCTGGGGTTTTCACACATGACCATCTCCAGAGTTCACAGAGAATGGCAGAAAAGCAAACGGCATCTTGTGAGTGGTATTTCTGTGAGTAAAATTGCCTTGGTAATAGGAGAGGTCAGAGGAGAATGGTTCAAGCTGACAGGAAGGTGACAGTAACTCAGATAACCCTGCATTACAACAGACTAGGTGTGTAGAAGAGTGTCTGTGAACACACAACATGTCAAACTTTGAAGTGAATGGCCTGTACTTAATAAAGTGGTCAGTGAGTGTATGTTATTTAATCATTATCATTTGAATATCACCCACCAGGTCAGGTCGGCAGATTTCTTTCTGAATTAGTAAGAGAGAGTGTGTGTGTGTGTGTGTGTGTGTGTGTGTGTGTGTGTGTGTGTGTGTGTGTGTGTGTGTGTGTGTGTGTGTGTGTGTGTGTGTGTGTGTGTGTGTGTGTGTGTGTGTGTGTGTGTGTGCGCGCGCGTGCGGCCTCCGCCAGTCGTGGTCGACCATGGGTACTGCGCCTCTGGTTTGTCGAGCAGCGTCGGCTGTGGCTATTGAGGCTGATCCTGGATCGGCAGGCTCTGCCACAGTTGCTGCATGTGTAGGGCGTCGTGGAATTGTTGTCCGCTCTCTGCTCCTCAAACTGACTCAGGATTACTCTTTCACCTTCCTCTAGGTGCTGCTGAAGAGTACCTCGCCATTTGTGGCCGTCATCTACTGTATCCTCCCAGCACTCTGTGTTGATTTTTAAGGCTTTCATGTCGTGCTTGCAGATATCCTTGAAGCGAAGCTGGGGTCTACCAATGTTCCTCTTGCCTGTTGCCCTGTAGAGGATTTCCTTTGGCAGTTTACCATCCTTCATCCAATGGATGTGGCCCAGCCAGCGCAGTCTGCGTTGTCTTAAAAGCGTGAACATTGCGGGAAGTGCAGCGCGGGAGAGGACCTCAGAGTCTGGGACTTTGTCTCGCCAGGTGATGCCGAGGATGCGGCGAAGGCTGCGCAGGTGAAAACTATTGAGTTTCCTCTCCTGTTTAGAGTAGATGGTCCAAGTCTCGCTACCATACAGGAGGGTGCTGGTGATGCATGCATTGTACAAGGCAGTCTTGATCTTCGTAGCGAGTTTAGGATTCTCCCAGACCTGCGAGGAGAGTCGAGCAAGGATCGATGTTGCTTTGCCGTTACGCATATTGATTTCAGCATTGAGGGAGAAAGTGTCACTAATGGTCGATCCCAAAGTATGTGAACTCGTGGACCACTTCTAGATTATAATTGTCGATGGAAATGGCTGGTGTCTCCACTACGTTCTGGGCAAGGACATTTGTTTTCTTTAGGCTGATGGTAAGCCTGAAGTCTTTGCATGCCTTAGAGAATCTGTCCATGAGAGTTTGTAGTTGCTGTTTGGTGTGCGAGGTTATAGCAGCGTCATCAGCAAAGAGCACGTCACGTATTAAGATCTTTCGCACCCTTGTACTTAATAAAGTGGCCAGGGTTGAACAGCCACCCATCAGACCTGGCGGCTAGATGCCTTCTGTCGACGTCCCAAATGCTTGCTTCAATAGCAGAGAGAAAAAGATGCCGAATAATGTTGGGGCCAACATGCATCCTTGTTTGACTCCACTACGCAAAGGGTTCTGATGAGCTGCCATCATTCTGAACAGTAGCCCTCATGTCGTCATGGAACAACTTGATGGTGGTTTGGAGTTTCGGGGGACAGCCAATCTTGAGGAGAATCTGGAAGAGCCCATCCCTGCTGACAAGGTCGAATGCCTTGGTCAAGTCAGTGAAAGTGATGTAGAGGGGCTTCTGATGTTCCCTGCACTTCTCCTGAAGCTGACGGAGTGAGACAGTTGACCTCCTTGCGCGAAAATCACATTGGGACTCAGGCTAGACCCATTCTGCCAGGATTTGTAGATGTGCCAGAGTTACATGAGGAAAGACTTTGCTGGCAATACTCAGGAGGGAGATACCCCTGAAGTTGTTCCTATCACCCTTGTTCTTGTACAAAGTGATGATTTTGGAGTCGCACATATCCTGTGGTACAGATCCTTCCTTCCAGTGCTGACAGAGGACCTCGTGTAAAGGTTGGAGGAGTGAGCTCTTGCAGTGTTTGATCAGGTCCAGAGGAATCCCGTCATTGCCAGGAGGTTTCCCTGGGGCCAGACTGTCAATTGCCTTGCTGAGGTCTTCAATGGTTGGTTCGGAGTCGAGTTCATCCATGACTGGTAGACAGTCGATGGCATCAATGGCTGAGCTAACAACAACATTTTCCCTCGAGTAGAGTTCAGAGTAGTGTTCTACCCAGCATTCCATCTGCTTGCTTTTATCAGTGATTATTTCACCACTGGATGACTTCAGGGGTGCTGTCTTGCTCTGCGATGGGCCAAGCAATACATCGATCTGATGTTGCCTGTCACAGCTGCTGTCTGAATGTTCTCACTGAGCTGGAGCCAGTACTCATTGATCACTGCCTTGCAGTCTGTTGCACTTTGCTTCTAGCAGCTCGAAGAGCCTGGAGTGTTTGGTCGGATGGTGAGCGCTTGTACTCTGTGAGAGCTGCACACTTGGCTTCGATGACAGGAGTCACGATGTTGGACTTCGCCTCAAACCAGTCACTGCTCTTTGTGGTCTTTCTTCCACAGATAGAGAGTGCTGATTCGTGGATGGTGTCGCAAAGGTATGACCATCGTTCTGTTGCAGTATCTCCTTGTGAGGAGGTAGTCATAGCACCCTGTACTGACTTGGCAAACTGGGCAACTGTTTCTGACTGTTTCATCTCTGTTGTGTTGATGCAAAGTTTTCCAGTTTGTTTGGAGTGGTGGATTTTCTTCGGACGTAGTTTGATCTCGCAGCATACTAAAGCATGATCCTTATCGCAGTCTGCACTGTGGTAGGAGTGGGTGATTAGTACAGCGTTGATGACAGAGCGCCTGGTGATGATCATATCTAGTTGGTGCCAGTGTTTAGACCGTGGATGTCGCTATGAGACCTTGTACTGCGACTTCGTCTGAAAGTAGGAGTTAGTTACACACAGGCCGTGATAGGAGCAGAACTCCAGGAGACATTGTCCATTGTTGCTTATTTTGCCAGTTCCAAAGTGGCCAAGACAAGATGGCCAGGAATCGTTATTGGCTCCCACTCTGACATTGAAGTTACCAAGGAGAACGAGGTGCTCATCACTGGGAATATTCCTGACAACAGCTTCTAATTTGTCGTAGAACATGTCTTTTGCCTCAGAGGTGGAGTTCAAGGTAGGGGCATACACACTGACGAGAGATACCGGGCCATGACTGGTGTGTAGGCGGAGAGTCTTAAATCGTTCTGATCCATTTTCTGGTGGCTCCACCATTTGCAACAAGAGTTCCTAATGGCAAAACCCACTCCATGCTCATGGGTCTCATCTTGGTTCTTCCCCTGCCAGAAAAATGAGTAGTTGCTTTCCTTCAGTGAATCTGCCAAACGTGTTTCCTGTAGGGCAGCTGTATCTACCTTGGGCCTTAGTAGCTCATTGTTAATGACCACTGTTGTTCGTGCATCTCCAATATCCTTGAGGTTTTGGTCAAGTCCAGTCATCATTGTGCGGACATTCCAACATCCCAACTTGAGGGGTGTTGTCTTATTCGATTTGCTTTCTTTCTTGTCTGGTGCAGTAGTTACAGTCAGCTCTTCCATTATCCCCTTGCACCCAGTGAGGAAGACTGACTGTGGCGGGACAGCACCTTATTGGTTGGGGGCTGCCTAGCTTGAGGTGGGTGGTAGCTGTCCAGTGAAACGTGATGGTCTCTCCCACCATCAGAACCAACCCCTGGCGCCATGCTCTACGCCAATCAAGCATTATGACTTATAACCGGTAAATGCTGCTTCTCGTGTTTGTCCGACGCTATAAAGCGAAGCTGGACTGGCCTCTCCAGGGCACAAGCCAGGCAGAATTGATATGGAGATCCATCCCACGCCGTGGGACCCCCTTCCTACTAAAGAATTAGTAATTATGATTTTTTTTTCTATGACACTATAAGCTAATAGTTTAATTACTTTAATTGAACGTTCCAGCTGCTCCTTTGGGATTCCAGTTCAGATTTCTGGATCAAGGGTCCAACCGTCCCGGTACAAGTCTTATACCTTAATCAAACTGATCTGAACTTGGACAGCACATCCAAACTCCATGACCCCTCACACAAAAGACCAGGGCAACAGGTGCTATAGAACATTGCCCACCTCCAAGCCAAAATACTTCTTGGATCTTGTGAAACTACCGATGAATCCAAGCGAATGCACTTTTGTCCCGGTGCAATGTCTAATATTTCACTTGCTTGATCTTTAAATTAAAGAATGAATAGGACTCTACAATGCATGTTCTCAGAATTATTACTTTGCTTATTTATTTAGTTTTTATATTGTTTGTATTTTCACAGTTTGTCTTCATTTGCACGTTGCTTCTTTGTCAGTCTTTGTGTGTAGTTTCTTATTGATTATATCATATCTTTTTGTTCTTCTGTGATTGCCTGGAAGAAAATGAATACTATATTGTAACACATAGTACTGTATATACTTAGATAATAAATTTACTTTAAAAATGTTAATTTGATTTCAAATCGCCTAGAATTGCTAGCAAAGCCACAGGTGGGTAGGTGGCAGGAGGCAACAGTGCTAGACGTTCACTCATTTACTGTATATTTGTGCTTTTTGTGCTGCAGAGTGACAAGGGAGGAATGAAAATTCTACAGAGTAAGTGGACGTCTTTTCTAAAGTCCCGACTTATCTGTTCCATCCCAGAGTACGGCTTCCATTATAATAACTTGAAGAGTATCTACGTGTTGAACCAGGAGCACTGGCAGGACGCCGTGTTTTATGGTGTGTTTGTATCCCAGTGGTAAGTACAAATCCTGTGTTCTGGTTTTGTTATTGTAAGTAGTGACCGCGTCTTCTCGAATGATATGTGGTGGTGCCGGGGGACTGGCAGGTTTTGATTCTATTTTCCATTGGTTGATTTCCCTTGCTCCATTCTCAGGTACGAATGATTTGTGTTTTCACTGGTGTAAAGGATGGCCCCTCTCCCTTGTACAGTTTAGGGACACTTCAGAATCAGAACAGGTTTATTATCATTGCCGTTCAGTCCCAATGAAGGGTCTCAGCCCAAAACGTTGACTGTTTACTCCCTCCATGGATGCTGCCCGACCTGCTGAATCTCATGTTTACGTTGTGAAGTTTGGTGCTCTTCAGCCACAGCACCAAACTTGCTGTAGGTTAAATAAATAAATAAATAAATAAATAGTGTGAAAGAGGAATAGTGAGGTGGTACTCATGGGTTCATGGACTGTTCAGACAAGAATCTATTCTTAAAACATTGAGTGTGGGTCTTCAGGATCCTGTACCCCCTTCCTGATGGTAGTAATGAAAAGAGGGCGTGACTCAAGTGGTGAGGGTCTCTAATGGTGGACACTGTCTTCAAGAGGCACTGCTCTTGAAGAAGTCCCCCTTGGCTGACTCTACAACCTTCTGCAGCCTCTTGCAAACCTGTGAAATGGAGCCTCCATATCAGGCTGTGACACGAGTCAGAACATCTCCACCATATATCGTCAGAAAACTGCAACATCTTAGGTGACATACCAAATCTCCTAAAACTCCTAATGAACTAGAGCTGCTGGTGTGTTTTCTTCATGATTGCATTGATGTGTGGGGCTCCGGATAGATTCTCTAATGTGTTCATTCCACCCACCCTTTCCAGGACTGGTGTGTGTTTCCCCGACTTCACCTTCTTTCAATTCCTTGGTCTTCCTGACACTGACTGCAAGATTGTTGTTGTGACACCACCCAACCAGCTGATCTGTCTCACTCCTCCTCGTCACCATCAAGATTCTGCCAACACCATTGTGTCCACAGCAAATTTGTAGATGGGATTCGAGCTAGTCCTAGTCACACAAAATGTTCTACAACTCCAAGTCCATGGGATACAATCTCCCCTTTGACCTGGGACATAATCTTCCTAGTCTGGTTCTCTCACCCAATTTATAATCTCCCTGGATTGCCTCCTGGATTTGGGGTTTAATCTCCGTGGACGAGTTCTCTAAACAAGAAACTACTTCCCTGGTTCTCCAGTCGCAGTTGAGATCACTGATTAAGCAAATCTCACACGAGACCTCCTGCTGTGACCCACCACACACTCCAGCCCTCGATCTGTGCCCCACATGCAGTGCTCTCCATTTACAAATGGAATGGGAGCAGGGCCTTAGTCACCCATTGATTAATCTTGTCAATGAAACAGACTTCTGACTTATCTGCTATGTTTTTATAACTAGATCCTTGAAGGTAAATGAAATCGAAGGAACTATGTTGTTCATGTCCCTGTGCTTGGTCTCTGTGTTTGCACTCATCAGGGTCCTGAAGATTTATCTTCAACCCCAGCCTCTTCTGGAGACCGATGACTCAGTGGATATTGTGTACTTTGATAAGGTGTCAGACACAAGGCTGCTAAATAAGACCCATAGTATTATGGGAAAGATTATAGCCTTGATAGAAGGTTGACTGACTGGCAGAAGACAAAGAGTGGGAATAAAGGGGGCCTTTTCTGGTTGGCTGCTGGTGACTAATGGTGTTTTGCAAGGGTCAGTGTTGGCACCACTTCTTTTCACATTAAATGTTAATGATTTAGATTACAGAATTGATGGAGTTGTGGCCAGGTTTGCAGGTGATACAATGATAGGTTGAGGGGCAGGAAGTCTGAAGAAGGATGGATGGATTTGGCAAATGGGCAAAGGAGTGGCAGATGGAATATAGTGTAAGGAAGTGTATGATCATGCACTTTGATAGAAGGAATATAATGTAGACAGAATGGATGAAATGTTGGAACAGACTGTTCGGGCTGAATGGCCTAATTCTGCTTGGTATCTTATAGTTTAATGGATTGATCCTTGAACTCTACAGAGATTGTTTACAGATATTGAATTGTTTAATAGCAAGACCTCAAACTCCCATGGACTGTTGCGAGCAAAGATTTTCACTGCGTTACTGCAAAGAGAATTTTCTAAACAGGGAGAAAATTCAGAAATCAGGGGTGCAGAGGGTCTTGGGAGTCCTCATGCAGGATTTCCTAAGGGTGAATCAGTGGTGAGAAAGGCAGATGTGATGTTAGCATTCATTTTGAGAAGACTAGAATATAAAAGCAAGGATGAAATGCTAAGGCACTGGTCAGACCTCACAAAGTATTGGGAGTAGCTTTGGCCCTTATCTGCTGGGGCTGAGGTGGTTCAAGAGAATGATTCTGGGAATAAAAGTGTAAATGTACAAGAGGCATTTGATGTCCCTGGTCTGGAGTTTAGAACAGTGAAGGAAGAATCTCATTGAAACCTATCAGATATTGAAAGCCCTAGATAGGGTAGATGTAGAGAGGATGTTTCCTATTGTGGGTAAGTCTTGGATCATGAGGACACAGTCTCGGAAGAGAGGGACCTCCCATTAGAACAGGGATAAGGAGGAATTTCTGTAGCCAGAGGGTGATGAATCTGTGGGATTCATTCCCTCACTCAGATGTGGACACCAGTCGTTGGGTATATTTAAAGCAGAGGTTGATAGGTTCTTGATTAGTAAGGGTGTGAAAGGTTACGGGGAGAAGGCAGGAGAATGGGGTTGAGAGGGATAGTAAATCAGCCATGATGGAATGTTGGAGCAGACTCTTTGGGCTGAATGGTCTAATTCTGCTGGGTATCTTATAGTTTTATGGATTGATCCTTGAACTCTGCAGAGATTGTTCACGGATGTTGCACTGTTTACTAGCAAGGCCTCAAACTCCCATGGATTATCGCGAGCAAAGATTTTCACTGTGGTACTGCAAAGAGAATTTGCGGCCATCTGCTGAAACGTCGAGGCAGCTGCTACGTATCTCACAATGTGACATTATCGTCTTTCTCATTTCACTAACGTTTGACTATCTCTTCTCGATAAACAAAGGCAAAACATAGAAACATCCGCCGTCTGTCAATACACCTCTGCGGACATCCGGAAGACATTTGAAGGGCCGTACAAGAAAAATCGGGAATCTCCGCGGTGGTGGTCAAGATACATACACAGAGTTCCAGAGCCACGCCCAGGATCGGTAAGACCCTTCAGCAGGTAAATGTGAGAATTCCAGGTCTCAGATTTGTTCTGTGGCTCAGACAGAGCAGTGGCTGCATTGATATCATCTACAAAATGCAGTGCAACAGCTAACATTTTCCTTCAACAGCTCCCAAGTGTGCAACCTTGACAGCATAACATCCAAGGGCAACAGGCACGTGGGGCCACCCCCAGCAGTAATATCCCCTCCTAGTCACACACTGTCTAGATCTGTCACTGAGTCCAATTCCTGGAACTCCCTCAACACCAGCAGCAGGAAGTAATTTCAAGTCATTTATTGTCATGAGCACTAATGCAGTTAGATAAAATACTATGAAAACCTTGCTTGGAGCGGTATCTCACACACATGTAGGTAGAGAAATAGAACCATAGCACACTACAGCACAGAAACAGGCCCTTTGGCCCTTCTTGGCTATGCTGAACCATTTTTCTGCCTAGTCCCCCTGACCTGCACCTGGCCAATTAAGAAGAGGGACGCCTCACGTCTTAATAAGCTGGTAAGGAAGGTGGGCTCTGTCGTGGGCAAAGTACTGGAGAGTTTAACATCGGTAGCTGAGCGAAGGGTGCTGAGTAGGCTACGGTCAATTATGGATAACTCTGAACATCCTCTACATAGCACCATCCAGAGACAGAGAAGCAGTTTCAGCGACAGGTTACTATCGATGCAATGCTCCTCAGACAGGATGAAGAGGTCAATACTCCCCAATGCCATTAGGCTTTACAATTCTACCGCCAGGACTTAAGAACTTTTTAAAAGCTATTATTAATGCTTTTTGAGATAGTGATTTAGATGCATATCATATTTTTTTACTGAGTTAAGTATTGTATGTAATTAGTTTTGCTACAACAAGTGTATGGGACATTGGAAAAAAGTTGAATTTCCCCATGGGGATGAATAAAGTATCTATCTATCTATCTATCTATCTATCTATCTATCTATCTATCTATCTATCAATATCCCTCCTTACAGCTCTCATCCATGAACCTGTCCAAGTTTATCTTAAGTGCTAAAAGTGAGCCTCCATTTACCACTTCATCTGGCAGCTCATTCCACACTCCCACCACTCTCTGTGTGAAGAAGCCGCCCCTAATGATCCCTTTAAACTTTTCCCCCTTCACCCTTAACCCATGTCCTCTGGGTTTTTTTTCTCCCCTAGCCTCAGTGGAAAAAGCCTGCTTGTATTCACTCTGTCTATACCCACTATAATTTTATACACCTCTATCAAATCACCCCTCATTCTCCTACACTCCAGGGAATAAAGTCCTAACCTATTCAACGTTTCTCTGTAACTCAGTTTCTCAAGTCCCGGCAACATCCTTGTAAACCGTCTCTGCACTCTTTCAACCTTATTAATATCCTTCCTGTAATTTGGTGACCAAAACTGCACACAATACTCCAAATTCAGACTCATCAATGCCTTATACAACCTCACCATAACATTCTAACTCTTATACTCAATACTGTACTTTGATTTATAAAGGCCAATGTACCAAAAAGCTCTCTTTACTACCCTATCTACTTGTGATGTCACTTTTAGGGAATGTATCTGTATTCCTAGATCCCTCTGTTCTACTGCACTCCTCAGTGCCCTACCATTTACCTTATATGTTGTACCTTGGTTTTTCCTTCCAAAGTGCAATACTTCACACTTGTCTGTATTAAACTCCATCTGCCATTTTTCAGCCCATTTTTCCAGCTGGTCCAGATCCCTCTGCAGGCTTTGAAAACCTTCCTTACTGTCCACTACACCTCCAATCTTTGTATCATCAGCATATTTGCTGATCCAGTTTACCACATTACCATCCAGATCATTGATATAGATGACAAATAACAATGGACCCAGCACTGATCCCTATGGCACACCACTAGTCACAGGCCTCCATTCAGAGAAGCAATCCTCCACTACCCCTTTCTGATTTCTCCTATTGAGCTTATGTCTAATCCAATTTACTACCTCACCATGTATACCTAGCGACTCAATCTTCCTAACTAACCTCCCATGTGATACCTTGTCAAAGGCCTTACTGAAGTCAATGTAGACAATATCCACTGCCTTCCCATGATCCACTTTCCTTGTAACCTCCTCGAAAAACTCTAATAGATTTGTTACACACAAAGGCCCACCAGCGCCTTTACTTCCTGAGAAAACTGAAGAAATTTGGCCTGTCCCCTAAACCGCTCACTAATTTTTTATAGGTGCACCGTAGAAAGCATTCTTCTAGGGTGCATCACAACCTGGTATGGAAGTTGTCCTGTCCAAGACCGGAAGAAGCTGCAGAAGATCGTGAACCTAGCCCAGCACATCACACAAACCAATCTTCCATCCTTGGACTCACTTTACACCACACGCTGTCGGAGTAGTGCTGCCAGGATAATCAAGGACAAGACATACCCAGCCAACACACTTTTTGTCCCTCTTCCCTCCGGGAGAAGGTTCAGGAGCTTGAAGATTCGTACGGCCAGATTTGGGAACAGCTTCTTTCCAACTGTGATGAGACTGCTGAACAGATCCTGACCCGGATCTGGGCCGTACCTTCCAAATATCCGGACCTGACTTGCACTACCTTACTTTCCCTTTTCTGTTTTCTAATTATGATTTATAATTTAAATTTTTATTATATTTACTTCGATTTGTACTTCAGGGAGCACGAAGCACAGAAACAAATATCACTGTGATGATTGTACACTCTAGTATCAATTGTTTGGTGACAATAAAGTATTTGTATTTGTATTGTATTGTTGACTCCTTAATAAGTCCCTATCTATCTAAATATTTGTAGATCCTATCTCTTAGTACTCCTTCCAATAATTTACCGACTACTGATGTCAAATTTACCGGCCTATAATTTCCCGGATTACTTTTAGAGCCCTTTTTAAACAATGGAACAACATGAACTATCCTCCAATTCTCTAGCACCTCACCCAAAGATACCGACATTTTAGCTATATCTGCCAGGGCCCCTGCAATTTCAACACTAGTCTCCTTCAAGGTCCGAGGAAATACCCGGTCAGGTCCTGGGGATTTATCTACACTAATTTGCCTTAAGATAGCAAGCACCTTCTCCTTTTCAATCTATATAGGTTCCATGACCTCAATACTTGTTTGCCTTATTTCCATTGACTCCATACCAGTTTCCTTAGTAAATACAGACATAAAAAACCCATTCAAGATCTCCCCCATTTATTTTGGTTCCATACATAGCCAACCACTCTGATCTTCAAGAGGACCAATTTTATCCCTTACTATCCTTTTGCTCTTAAATATACCTGTAGAAACACTTTGGATTATCCTTCACCTTGACTGCCAAAGCTACCTCATGTCTTCTTTTAGCCCTCCTGATTTCTTTCTTAAGTATTTTTTTGCACTTTTTATACTCCTCAAGTACCTTATTTGATCCCTGTTTCCTAACATGTCATACATCTCTGTCTTTATCAGAGTTCCAATATCCCTAGAGAACTAAGGTTCCTTATTCACTTTGCCTTTAATCCTGACAGGAACATACAAACTCTGCACTCTCGAAATTTCTCCTTTGAAGGCCTCCCACTTACCAACGACATCCTTGCCAGAGAACAACCTGTCCCAATCCATGCTTTTTAGATCCTTTCTCATTTCTTCAAATTTGGCCTTTTTCCAGTTTAGAACCTCAACCCGAGGACCAGATCTATATTTATCCATGATCAAGTTGAAACTAATGGTGTTATGATCACTGGAACCAAAGTGTTCCCCTACACACACTTCCGTCACCTGTCCTAACTCGTTTCCTAATAGGAAATCTAATATTGCATCCTCTCTAGTTGGTACCTCTATATATTGATTTAGAAAACTTTCCTAAACCCATTTTACAAACTCTAACCTGTCTAGACCTTTAACAGTATGCAAGTCCCAATCAATATGTGGAAAATTAAAATCCCCTACTATCACAACTTTATGTTTCCTGCAGTTGTCTGCTACCTCTCTGCAGATTTGCTCCTCCAATTCTCGCTGACTATTGGGTGGTCTATAATACAACCCCATTAATGTGGTCATACCTTTCCTGTTTCTCAGCTCCACCCATATGGCCTCAGTAGACAAGCCCTCTAATCTGTCCTGCCGAAGCACTGCTGTAACATTTTCCCTGACTAGCAATGCCACCCCCCCACCCCCCACCGTTCATCCCTCTGCCTCTATCACGTCTGAAACATCAGAACCCTGGAACATTAAGCTGCTAGTCCCACCCCTCCTGTAGCCAAGTTTCACTAATGGCTACAATGTCATAATTCCATGTGTCAATCCATGCCCTCATCTCGTCAGCCTTCCCCACAGTATTCCTTCCCCAAATACACCAGATATAATTTATACTTCATTATACATCTGAGCCAACATTTATCCCACAATAACTAATTAAAACAGATTGTTTTGTTGTTATTCCATTGGTGTTTGTGGGCTGGGACTTCCCTCTGTTTTGATTGGCTGCTGGGTTTCCTATATAGTAACAACAATCATGCTTCCATCATCGTTGGGCGTCTGTGAATGCTTTGGACTGTCACAAAAGATGTTATGTAAATGCTAGTCTTTGTATTGTTCTTCATGAAGAACCATTAATGAGTGTAGATTGGTGATGTTGGAAGGAGAAAGGGAGGTGGACAGACCTTACTCAGCCCTACGCTGATCTATGTGCTTCTGCTCTGCATGACAGTGCATCACAGATGAATTTCGGAAAGCCGGATTCATGACGTCATATGATCTGCCGGACGACGTACTGGACTTCGTGAAAAGGCATCCACTGATGGATGAAGAGGTCAGACCTGTGGGAGGCCGCCCACTCTTCACGAAGAAGCAAGTGAACTACACAAAGATCGTAGTGGACACGGTCACAGCACTGGATGGTGAACAGTACAACGTCATGTTCATTGGCACAGGTGGGTGTTGTGACGGCAGCCACACTCCCGTCCTAACTCAGTTCGTTGTGTGATTGGCCTCGCCTCAACGTTGCCCATTTAGGACCACGATAGACATTTGGAGTGGCACTTTAGTGCTGTTCTCAGTGGGTTGCCAAGGGCAACAGGCCTCATCCACCGAGCCACACACACAAAATGCAGAAGGAACTCTGTAAGTCTGGCAGAAGGGAATCAACAGTCGATGTTTCCAGCCGGGCCCCTCACGAGCCCTGGAAAGGAAGGGACAGAGACGGAATAAGGGATTGGGGGGAGTGGGGGGAGGTGAAGCTGGCAGGGGATAGATGAAGCCAGGTGAGGGGAAAGGTGGGTGAGTGAGGGAGGGGTTTGAAGTTAGAAACTAGGAGGTGATTGGTGAGTGGTAAAGGCCTGAAGAAGGAATCTCATCCCTCTCTCCCACCCGCGCATCTTCCTCCTCACCTGGTTTTACCCCTCACCTGCTAGCTTGTCCTCCTTTCCTTCCTCCACCTCTTTTCTCTGCCTTCTGCCCCCTTCCTTTCCAGTCCTGAAGGTCTCCACCCATCTATAGATGCTGCCTGGCTTGCTGAGTTCCTCCTCATTTTGTGTGTGTTGCTTTGGATTTCCAGTGTCCACAGGATCCCTTGTGTTATCCTTTTCCACTGAGATGTTAAAACTCTCGGAAAGTTAAGCAGGTCCCGCAAAGTAGATGAGATAAAGCAGACAATTCTACTAAACCTCAGCTGCCCCCTCACACCCAACACAGGCAAAATAAATCCAATCAACTGGTTGGTCATCTAGTTTGTGGGATCTTCCTGTCTGCAAGTTTCCCTGTGTATTGAGCACCCTGCATTTGTAAACCACTCACTGCGGACCAGCTGCTAAACCACATCCAACCCCATTGACCATCTCTGTCCTTGTTGTAGAGTCACAGCATGGACAAGGCCCTTCTGCTCATCAAGTTCAGACTGACCATCAAGCATCCATTTAAACTAATATACTGTGTGCCCTGGTGCACTCTGATCATATCTCCAATTTCTACAAAAATATTTTAAAATCACATCCTGGTCCTGCTCTCTCTCCTCACCTCCCAATGATTTCTGTAAGCTTCTCCAGAGCATCTCCCAGTCCTGGTCCTCCTAAGTCCGGCATGATCCACCCACCTCGGAATCTGTCTCACCTTCAGTTAGAACAACCCTAATCTCCTCCGGTTCTTTTCCCAAGGAGCTCAAACCTGAGTCCTCTGGTTAACAAGCTTCCTTCCAGGGGAAATTTTCTCTCAAAGCCCTTCATACTTCCTAAATCCTCCATCGAGTCTCCCCACAGATCTGTCTCTGCCCGCAAGGTGAGCTATCCCAGCTTCTCTTCCATCTCAACCCAGATGTGGTGGCACAATGGACATCATCTTGAGATCTGCCCCAGAGATTTGAGTTCAAATCCCACCAGGTCTGTGGGAGAATTTGAATCTGACGAACTGACAAAGTGAAATGAGAATAAGATGCTTGTAATTCAGGATTAGCGACCATGAACATTTTGGACTGTTGGAAAACCCACTTGAAGGAAATGTTCCACCGCGACACATTCTGGTTGACACATGACTCTTGACCCTCCAACGACCATAAGACACAGGAGCAGAATTAGGCCATTTGGCCCATCAAGTCAGCTCCGCCATTCAATCATGGCTGATCCTTTTATCCCCTCCTCAGCCCCAATCCTGACCTTGTAACCTTTGGTGCCATGTCCAATCAAGAACCTATCAAGCTCTGCCTTAATTACACTCAACAACCTGGCCTCCACAGCTGCCTCTGGTAACAAATTCCACAAATTCACCACCCTCTGACTAAAGAGATTTCTCTGCATCTGTTTTAAATGGACGCCTCTCTATCCTGAGGCTGTGCCCTCTTGTCCAAGACTCTCCAACCATGGGAAACATCCTTTCCACATCTACTCTGTCTAGGCCTTTCAACATTTGAAAGGTTTCAATGAGATCCCCCATCATCCTTCTAAATTCCAGCGAGTACAGACCCAGAGCTATCAAACATTCCTCGTATGATAACCCTTTCATTTCCAGAAACATCCCTGTGAACCTCCTCTGACCCCTCCCCAATGCCAGCACATCTTTTCTTAGATGAGGAGCACAAAACTGTTCATAGTACTCAAGGTGAGACCTCACCAGTGCCTTATAAAGCATCAGCATCACATCCTTGCTCTTGTATTCTAGACCTCTTGAAATGAATGCTAACATGGCATTTGCCTTCCTCACCACCGACTCAACCTGCAAGTTAACCTTTAGGGTGTTTTGCACAAGGACTCTCAAGTCCCTTTGCATCTCAGATTTTTGGATTTTCTCTCCATTTAGAAAGTAGCCTGCACATTTATTTCTTCTACCAAAGTGCATGACCATGCATTTTCCAATATTGTATTTCATTTGCCACTTTCTTGTCTATTCTCCTAATCTGTCTAAGTTCTTCTGCATCCTACCCATTTCCTCAACACTACCTGTCCCTCCACCAATCTTTGTATCATCTGCAAACTTGGCCACAAAGCCATCTATTCCATCATCTAAATCATTGATATGCAGCATAAAAAGAACCGGTCCCAACACCGACCCCTGTGGAACACCACTAGTCACTGGCAGCCAACCAGAAAAGGATCCTTTTATTTCCACTCACTGACTCCTTCCAATCAGTCAATGCTCTAACCATGTTAGTAACTTTCCTGTAATACACTGGGCTCTTAACTTGGTAAGCAGCCTCGTATGTGACAGCTGGTCAAAGGCCTTCTGAAAGTCCAAATATACAACATCCACTGCATCCTGTTTATCTGTCTTACTTGTAATCTCCTCAAAGAATTCAAACAGATTTGTCAGGCAGGATTTTCCCTGAAGGAAACTGTGCTGACTTTGTACTATCTTGTCCTGTCACCAAGTACTCCATCACCTTGTCCTTAACAATTGACTCTCAACATCTTCCCAACCACTGAGGTCAAACTAACTGATCTGTCATTTCCTTTCTGCTGCCTTCCTCCTTAAAGGACGGAGTGACATTTGCAATTTTCCAGTCTACTGGCACCATTCCAGAGTCCAGTAACTTTTGAGAGGTCATTACTAATGCTTCCACAATTCTAATGCTACCTCTTTCAGAACCCTAGGGTGCAGTTTATCTGGTCCGAGTGATTTATCTACCCCTCAATTCAGGATTGGATAATAAACATCGGCCTTGTCAATGATGTCCACTTCCCCAGAAGAGGTTCTTAAACAAAAGATGCCCCACTAGACCTTGTTCAAGGGTCTGATATATTTATCTCACTGACCACTGGAAGGAGTGTCTCAGCATTCCAGTCACATTATTCAGGATCAGTATGTAGGGGACGGATTGTCATTCTGCCTGCTTTACTCTGTATTTGTTCCAAAAGTGTTACTGAGCAGGAAGGGAATTGTCTGTAGATCTCCAACGTGACGGGGATGTCTCTTGTTTTAAAGATAAAGGCTGGATCCACAAAGTGGTGAGTTCTGGGGCCAGCACGCACATCGTTGAGGAGATCCGGCTGTACAAGGACCTACAGCCTGTGGAAAGCCTGGTGTTAGCCAAAACCCAGGTACTGTATTACCCATGAACAACTGTAAGTGGCTACAGACACACTGATCTCACAACAGACAGACAAATGTGACAGGTTGACGATGAGAAGGGATAATGGAGTTCTGTAACAGCAGGATGACCAGTGATGTCACTCTACTACCCAAGCAGTAAATGGACCGATAACCATCCCACTTCACATCCCCATAGCTCCACGCAAACTGCAGCTCAGTGAGTAGAACTTTGGCTTTGGAGTCAGAAGGTGGTGAGTTCAAATCCTACCAGGTCCATTACAGAAATCCAGGCCAACATCTCAAGGGGTTGCAGCAGTGACGTAGGCGGCATCCTTCAAGTAAGACGGCAGCTCAGCTCCTGTGACCTGTTTCATCAAACGGCTGGGGTCTTGATCCCCAAGACCAATGTCATCTACTACAGTCATTGTCACAGTCTGTACAATAGTGACTAGACTTGGAACATAGAACAGTACAGGAACAGAAACAGTATAAAAATGTAATTAAATCCCTACAAGATATCTGCCTACACATTCTCTGCTTCAAGTTGCTTTGTCATCTGTAAATATTCTGGGAGTCCTGAGGTGGTACAAGGTTATATGTAAATGCAATCTTTCTTTCAACATTCCCTGATTAGGGATTCATGTCTCTAAGGTCCAAGCTTCATGGCCTGAATGAAGGGAAGGTTTGGCAAGCCACTGGTTGTGATATTAACCACTTATTGTGAGCTTGATAAGTTGAGAAGCTTACTGAGATTCTGGGCAGAGGAAGACAGAACCTTTTCTCATGGCTTGTCTTCTGTTGTGAGCCTAGATAGCAAGTGGCATCTGTCTGTTTGATCAAGGCTGTCAACAGGACTTAAACCCATCCTGTTTCTTGCCAACATCTTCTCCTGCCAGGTTGGGTGGTGAGAGCAGGAGATTCTGGGTCTCTGATCCAGTAATGTCCACAGATCTCATCTTCTGGGCAACTGATTGTGTCCTGCCGCTGAGGAAGTGGAATATGCTCCCACTGAACCTTCAGATCTACCCAACTGCTCTTAAGCAGAACCGTGGCCACAGAGCCACACCAAGGTCCTTCATACAGCCCACCATTTCCATGCTGACCATCAAGTACCAATCTCTTCTCTTCCCATTTCCCAAAATGTAGTCTGTAACATCCTATACCTTGCCAATTCAAGTGCTGTTAGACCATAAGAGCATAAGACAAAGGAGCAGAATTAGGCCATTTGGCCCATCCTCTGCTCCACCATTCAATCATGGCTGGTCCTTTATTTTCCCTTCCTCAGACCCATTCCCCGGCCTTCTCCCAGTAACCTTTGATGTGTCCAATCAAGAACCTATCAAGCTCTGCCTTAAGTATACCCAATGACCTGGCCTCCACAGCTGCCTGTGGTAATAAATTCCACACGTTCTCCACAGTCCGACTAAAGAAATTTCTCTGCCTCTCTGTTTTAAATGGACTCTATCCTAGACTCCTCCATCATGGGAAACATTCTTTCCATATCTACTCTGTCTAGGCCTTTCAACATTCGAAAGACTTCAGTGAGATTCACCCCCATTCTTCTAAATTCCAGCGAGTACAGACCCAGAGCTATCAAACATTCCTCATATGATAACTCTTTCATTCCCAGAGTCATCTTTGTGAACCTCTTCTGAACCCTCACCAATGCCAGCACATCTTTTAGATGAGGAGCCCAAAACTGTTCCCAAGATGAAGCCTCACCAGTGCCTTATAAAGCCTCAGCATCACATCCCTGCTCTTGTATTCTAGACCTCTTGAAATGAATGCTAACATTGTATTTGCCTTCCTCACCACTGACTCGATCTGCAAATTAACCTTTAGGATGTTCTGCACAAGGACTCCAAATTCCCTTTGCATCTCAGATTTTTGGATTTTCTCCCCATTTAGGAAATAGTCAGCACATTTATTTCTACTACCAAAGTGCATGACCAGGCATTTTCCAACATTGTATTTCATTTGCCACTCTCTTGCCCATTCTCTTGTTCTGTCTGTCCTTCTGCATCCTACCTGTTTCCTCAACACTACCTGCCCCTCCACCAATCTTCATATCATCTGCAAACTTGGCAGCAATCATTGGTGATCATTGATAGATCATTGATACACAGCGTAAAAAGCAGTCCCAACACTGACTCCTGTGAAGCACCACTAGTAAGCAGCCTTGTTTGTGGCATTTTGTCAAAGGCCTTCGGAAAGTCCAAATATACAACATCCACTGCATCACCTTTATCCCCTGTAATCTCCACAAAGAATTCCAAAAGGTTTGTCAGGCAAGATTTTCCCTTAAGGAAATCATGCTGACTTTGCCTTGTCTTGTCCTGTGTCACCAAGTACTCCATAATTTCATCCTTAACAATTGACTCCAACGTTTTCCCAACCACTGAGGACAGGCTAACTGATTTATGATTTCCTTTCTTCTGCCTTCTTTCTTTCTTAAAGAGTGGAGTGACATTTGCAATTTTCCAGTCCTCCGGCACCATGCCGAAGTCCAATGATTTTTGAAAGATCATTTCTAATTCCACTACAATCTCTAATGCTACTTCTTTCAGAGCCATGGGTACAGTTCACCTGGTCCAGATGACGTGTACCTGTAGGTCTTTCAGTTTTTAGAGCAGCTTCTCCCTTGTAACAGTAACTGCACCCACTTCTCTTCCCTCGCACACTACAACATCTGGCACACTGCTAGTGTCTTCCACAGTGAAGACTGATGCAAAATACTCATTTAGTTCATCTGCCATCTCCTTGCTCCCCATTATTATTTCTTCTGCCTCATTTTCTAGCGGTCCTATATCCATTCTTTTATTTTTTTACACACTTGAAAAAGCGTTTACTATTCACTTTGATATTGTTTGCTAGCTTGCCTTCATCTTTTCTCTCCTAGTGACTCTTGTAGTTGCTCTCTGTAGGGTTTTAGAAGTTTCCCAACCCTCTGTCTTCCCACTGAATTTTGCTTTGTTGTATGCCCTCTCTTCGGTTTTTACATTAGCTTTGACTTCCCCTGGCAGCCATGGTTGTACTATTTTGCCATTTGAGTATATATTTGTTTTTGGAATACATCTATCCTGCACCTTCCTCATTTTTCCAGAAGCTCACACCATTTGCTACTCTGCAGACATCCCTGCCAGCAGCTCCTTCCAGTTTTCTTTGGCCAGCTCCTCTCTCATACCACCGTAATGTCCTTTACTCCAGTGAAATACAGCTATGTCAGACTTTACTTTCTTCCTATCAAAATTCAAGTTGAACTCAATCATATCGTGATCACTAAGGGCTCTTTTACCTTAAACTCACTCATCACCTCTGATTCGTTACATAACACTGAATCCAGTATAGCTGATCCCCTGGTGGGCTCAGTGACAAACCGCTCTAAAAAACCATCTCATCGGCATTCAACAAACTCACTCTCTTGAGATCCTGATTTTTCCCAATCTGCCTGCATGTTGAAATCTCCCTTGACTATCATAACATTGTCCTTTTGACACACCTTTTCTATTTCCCATTGTAATCTGTGGTCCACATCCCAGCCACTGTTGGGAGGCCTGTATACAACTGCCATCAGGGTCCTTTTACCCTTGCAGTTTCTTAACTCAACCCACAAGGATTCAACATCTTTCCATCTGATGTCACACCTTTCTACTGATTTGATGCCATTCTTTAACAGCAGAGCCACACCACCCCCTCTGCCTACCTTCCTATCCCTCTGATACGACGTGTAACCTTGGACATTCAGCTCCCAGCAACAGCCATCCTTAAGCCATGTTTCAGTGGTGGCCACAACATCATACCTGGCAATCTGTTATAGTGCAACAGGATCATCCACCTTAATTCTTATGCCCTGTGCATTGGGATATGACACTTTGAGTACTGTATTTGCTACCCATTTTGATTCTGCATCCCTAATGCACTGATACTCACACTGCTGCCTGCAATTTTGTTCTATCATCTGCCTGCCCTTCCTGACAGTCTGACCACACGCTATCTTTGCCTTTTTACTATCCATCCTATCCTGAGTCTCTTCACTCCAGTTCCCACCCCCCCTGCCAAAGTAGTTTAAGTCCTTCCCAACAAACCTGCCCGTGAGAGTATTGGGTTCTAGACCCTGTAAGTTTTTCACTGTACCTCAGTACGTGTGGTATTAATAAACCAATTCACCAGTTTACCTTTATCAATGATGTAGGAGTAGCTGCTGTTATGCATTTATTTCAATAATATTTGAGTAATCTTTTTTGTTTAAATATTTCTTTATGGGTTATATGCAAAACTATGTGAATTGTATACATCATCTCGCTACCATGTGATACGTTCATGTCTCGCTTAATGTAAAAGTTACACCAGTATTTCAAACTTCCCACGTTTCTTTGAATTAGGTTAATGTTTTGAAGTTACAAAACATAACATTGGCAATGAGGTATTTTAAAAACTAACCCAATGCAGCTACCAATCAGTTAAAGCGGAGAAAGGCATTTGAACTAAAAGGAAACACTGCGAGCAACATAAAATTTAAAAGAAGTAGCCCAGCACTTGCAGAGATGTCAAGTTAATTAAAAAGGCTGTAAATGGAGGAACTCAGGGTCATAAAGAGTGAGTACCGGGTGATAACAATCATTAAAAAACATCAGAAATGGCTGGAAGCATCGGAACGATTGAGGGGTATGGCGTATGTAAACTGAACTGTTAGAGCCAGTATTTTGAAGCAAATCAGATAACCAATGAGAAGCGAGTGCCAATTTTGCTGAGTGCTTTAGGTTTAAAGGCAATCAGTTTGCTTCAAAGTTTGACTACTCTAACCACACCATCAGTAATGAGCTTGCCTGCTATTGTAAAAGTGATGCAGGAACACTTAGAACCAAAGCCATTGTTGATTGCAGAACACTTTGGGTTTCATAAGTGGAATTGAATGGAAGGGGCGTTACATGTGGATGTCTGTATATAGAAGTTGTATTATAGGGTGTACTGTCTGTATAGTTGAAATGCATTCTCCATTGAGTTAGAGTTTATAGCTAAGCAGGGAGGAGTTTTGTATATTTAATATTTCAAAAATAATTGAGTAATCTTGTACATACATTGGTTGATTAAGCATTTAGTAATAGGACAGGACGGTGGTGTAGTGGTTGGCGCAACGACCCGGGTACAATTCCCGCCGCTGCCCGTAAGGAGTTTGTACGTTCTCCCCATGACCACGTGGGTTTCCTCTGTGGGTTCTGGTTTCCTCCCACAGTCCAAAGACATACTGGCTGGTAGGTTAATTCAACATTGTAAATTGTCCCATGGTTAGGCCGGGGTTAAATCAGGGGCTGCTGGGTGACGTGGCTCGAAGAGCTGGAAGGACCGATATCTCAAATCTCTGTATCTCAATAAAAAATAAATAAAGGTTGTATGTAAAAATATGTTTATTGCATATGCCTTCATGCTACCATGTAATATGTGTGCGCGTCAATTAAAGTAGAAAACAATGTTAGACCCATACTTCGGACTTCCCCCACCCATCTTTTTTTAAATTAGTTTACTGTTTTGAAGACACCTGCCTCCACCACCCCCTCAGTTAGTGTTTTCATCAAACCTCCTCTAAAACTCCCACCCTGAGCCTACACTCTGCAGTTGTAGACATCTCTGCCATGAGGGAGAAGTTCCAACTATCCACCCTTTCTGTAATGTTGTCCTCCTCGGTGATGCCTCCTCTGCAGCAAGGAAAAGAAACCCAGCACGTCCTGTCCCTCCTCACAGCTCAGGCAACGTCCCGGTGAATCTCCTCTCCAGCCTCTGCAGTGCGTCCATGTTCTCCCTAGGGTGTAGAGTCCCAAACTGAACACAGGACGGTCACTGTGGTCTAACCTGGGTTTTATAACCTCCCTGTTCCCACATTCTGTGTCTGGTTAATGAAGGCAAGTTATCCAAACCCCTTCTTCACCACCTTAACTATCGGTGTTGCTCCTTTGCTGGTTAAATGGCAGGAATGGGTCAAACCACCCAGCCTGGTGTGTTTGCTGCACCAAAGACAAACAGCTGGAAGAACTCGGTGGGTCAGGCAGCATCTGTGGAAGCAAAAGGTGTAAGTTAACATTTCAGATCGAGACTGCATCGGAACAGAGTCTAACTCAGTCCTGATGCGGGATATCGACCTGAAACATCGACCACCCCTTTGTCTCCCAAGATGCTGCCCTGCTTTCTACGTTCTTCCATTAGCTTGTTCTTTGTTTCAGATTCCAGCATCTACAGTGTCTTGCCTCTCCCCGTCTATTACTCACCATTCTGGTGACCACGCACTCTGCACAAAACAATGACGTAACTTTGCAGTGACCTGCTTTCATTACAGGGGACCCTGTTCGTTGGATCGCAGAGTGGGGTGACTCAGCTCCCCGTGTCCAATTGTCACGTCTACAAAAACTGTTGGGATTGTGTCCTGGCTCGAGATCCTTACTGCGGTTGGGATGGCTGTGTTTGCCAGGATATTCGAATGCAGAAGAACAGGTACCGTCACTGCCCTGTGTTACGATGAAAGAATGTGTCCCCTAATCACGCAGATGATTGATACTGGCTTTTGGGTGCAGGGGTCCTGGTACCTCCTTGCAAGGAAAAATTATAAAATGATTTTTACGGGTCCAGATCTCAGAACACAGAATAGAACAGCACAGAATCAGGCCATTCAGCCCACAGTATCTGTGCTAAATGCAATGACAAATTAAATCTTCTTTGCCTGCACATGATCCATGTATCTCAGTTCCCTGCATATTCACGTGCCTGTCTAAATCCTCGTATCTGTTTCCACCAGTATCTCTGGCAGCCTATTCTAGTTTCCTAGTGCTGTGTAAAACAACTTGCCCTGCAACTCTGCCTTAAACTTTCTCCCTCCCACATTAAATACATAACCACTAGTAGTTGACATTTCTACCCTGGGATGAAGATTCTACCTACCCTACCTCTGCCTCTCCCAGTTTTATAAATTTCTGTCAGTTCCTGGGAAGGTGCCAGAAGCAGATTCTACAAGGGAATTTGATGAATAGTGAAGGTGGGGTGTTACAGAGAAATGGGGTAAGAACTGGATTTCATTCTGAGGAAGAAGCCACCTTATCACTCTGGCCCTGAAATCTGGTGTAATTTGAAAATAACATTGGGAAAGATTTTAATTACAGTCAGATTCCCATCTGTTCTGGGATAAAAGCCAGAAGATGCTGGAAGTACTTAGCTGGCGAGGCAGTTTCAATCGTTCAATACATTCGGCCCTCCTTATCCACTGGGGATTGATTCCGAGACCCCCCGCGGATACCAAAAATCGCGGATGCTCAAGTCCCTTATTTAACCTGAATCACTGCGGTGGTCTTTAGGACCCAGCGGAACCCCGGACTTTATTTAACATTTTCAGAGCGGTGGGCATTAGGACCCAGCGCAGCTCTGAATCCACGGTATTTCTGTTCACGAAAATAATCACGATCGCGATTGAAAATAAGGTGAAAGTAATAAAGCAATCGGAAAGAGATGAAACGCCATCGGTCATTGGAAAAGCATTAGGCTACAGTCGGTCAACGATTGGAACAATTTTAATGGAGAATGTGAAAGGCCCTGTCCCGATGAAAGCTACGGTTATTACTAAGCAATGCAGTGATTTAATTATTGAAATACGTATGTTTCTTAAGTGTTTTATATGTTTAGAAAGGTAAAATATGTACTATATACTAAGAAAAACATTTGACTAACTGACGCTAAATAATACTGGAAGTACCAGTTACAACTTCAAATCCAACTTAAAGACGGACTCAGGAATGGAACTCGTTCATAACCCAGGGACTGCCTATACTTTTAAGTCATTTCTAGATTACTTATAATACCTAATACAATGTAAATGCTATGTAAATAGTTGTTATACTGTTTTGTTTAGGGAATAATGACAAGAAAAAAATAGTCTGTATGTGCTCAAACAACGAGTGCTGGAGGGAGAACTTCCGGGTTTTCCCAATCTGCGGTTGGTTGAATCCGCGCATGTGGAATCCGCAGATAAGGAGGGCTGACTGTAGTTCCATTTACTATCAGAGGATATATACAATATACATCCTGAAATTCTTGTTCTTCACAGACATCCATGAAAACAGAGGATTCTCCCAAAGAAGGAGTGAAGTAAAAATGTTAGAGCCCCAGGGCCCCCCACTCCCTCTCCCTTGTACAAGTAGCAGCCAAGTATTGCCCCTCCCCCTCTTCCACTTACTAGAGCAAAGTAAAGCATCTCCACCCTCCACCCACCACTCTCCACCCTCCACTCTCTACCCTCTACCCACCTCTCTCCACCCTCTACCCTCCACCCACCACCCACCACTCTCCACCCTCCACTCTCTACCCTCTACCCACCACTCTCCACTCTCTACCCTCTACCCTCTACCCACCACTCTCCACTCTCTACCCTCTACCCACCACTCTCCACCCTCTACCCTCCACCCACCACCCTCCACTCTCCACCCTCCACTCTCTACCCTCTACCCACCACTCTCCACCCTCTACCCTCCACCCACCACCCTCCACTCTCCACCCTCCACTCTCTACCCTCTACCCACCACTCTCCACTCTCTACCCTCTACCCACCACTCTCCACCCTCTACCCTCCACCCACCACCCTCCACTCTCCACCCACCGCCCTCCACCCACCACCCTCCACCCTCTACCCACCACCACCCACCACTCTCCACCCTCCACTCTCTACCCTCTACCCACCACTCTCCACCCTCTACCCACCGCCCTCCACCCACCACCCTCCACCCTCTACCCACCACCACCACCACCCTCCACCCTCCACTCTCTACCCTCTACCCACCACTCTCCACCCTCTACCCTCCACCCTCCACCCACCACCCACCACCCACCACCCTCCACCCTCCACCCTCTACCCACCACCACCCACCACTCTCCACCCTCTACCCACCACCCTCCACCCTCCACCCTCTACCCACCACCACCCACCACTCTCCACCCACCAAGCAAGCAACAGCAAAGCCCCCGAGAGATACCATGATCTGCAGTACAACAAAGCAAATCATTCATCCAACAATTCGACGTACCACTCTCTGTCTCCGTAATAAAGAGGCAGAGGGGTGTCTCTCAGTGAGAGAGGAGACATAAACAAATCAACTTGCTGATCTGCAATGATAAAGTCCACCCTGTCACTTTTTCTGCCCCCGAGTTCTCCGACTCGAGGTTAGCAACAAGCTCTCCCCCACCAACGAGAGAGAGAGAGAGTGCGTGACTTGCTGAGTACAGAGCCCCCGACAGCCAATTTGTTGTTCCAGTGTTCCATAGGCAGCACCAGCATAAAGTCAGCACGGGCCACAAAGCATCAGAACCCCGATGGGGCTTGTATTCTCGGCCAGGACATTGGGATATCAAAAAGTAGCCGGTCGCGAGCCCCTGGGTGTGGGTCCCACCACAGTCTGAGTGTAACTCCAGGTCAGGGCCTCTGACAGAACCCACCCACCCTGAAAAGGGAAAGGAGAGACATTCAGCCGTTTCTGCAGATGAGCTCGAAGGAGTCGCTGTGGAGAAAGAAGCATTGAACTTTTCATGTTGAGATGCCTTTTGACAAAAGAGCAACTATCTGAATCATTAACTCAGTTTCTCTGTTCTAAGTGGTTGACTGACCCGCTGGGTATTTCAATGGCTCAATGGTTCAATTTAAAGTCAGAGAATGTATACAGTATGCAACCTGAAATTCTTACTCTTCACAGACATCCGTGAAACAGGAGAAAAAGCCCCAAAGAATGAAAGCCCGAAAAGCATTGGAACCACAAAGCCCCCTCCACCCCGCAATGCACAAGCAGCAGAAAAGCATAAACCCTCCGGCAGAAAGCATCAGCCCCCCCCCACCCACCGAGTAATAGCAAGCCCCCAGACACCACGATCTACAGACCATCAAAAACTACAGTCCATCCAACACCTCGACATCCCATCAGAGACCCTCTCTCTCACTAACGAGGGCGAGAGATATCACTCCTGCCTCAGCAAGAGGTGAGGCCAACGGATCGCTGTTTCAATCTTACCGTCCGCAGCGTCGCTCTCCGACTCGACTCGAGTCAGCAGCAAACTCTCTCTCACCATTGAAGGAGAGAGAGCAGTCGCTTGTGCAGACATCCGCACCCACTGTCTCGATTTTCCAATCTGCCGCGAGATTTCATTAAGAATTCTTTTTCAAACAATACAGAGTTCCCGAGAGAAGCAGACAGGCTCTGAAGGAAAAGCTAAGTTTAACTGAGCTGTTACACCTGGATCAGCGACCTGGGATGGGTTTGGTTGCCTGAGGAAGTGGAATGGGGGTGGCCCGGGTGAACGTCAGGGGAAGTGACTCAAGCGTTTGCTGCCTTAAATTAGCGTTCATTTCATAGAAGCAGTTTATCAAAACCCACTGAAGTGTTATCAAAGGTGTCACATCACCAGCGAGCGTCGCACTGGAACGAACCACGTGGTTTTGCACAGAGAGAGTCAGCAAAGCTGCTCCCAAACCTCTCAGCTGAAGATCTCCAAGGTCAGGTTCATTGCCATGTGTGCAAGGGAGCGCTTACACGCAGCAGCATCACCGGCAAATGGCATCAGATAAACAGCATTCACAAGAGAAACATAAATTATAGAAACATTTTACAAGAAAGAACACAGAAGACAGAATGCAACGTGATTAACGCTTTCACAGTGTTGCTATGCTGTGGTAGTGATAACATCAAGTCCCAAAGCCCCTGGGAGAGAGAACAGGTCGGATTTTGCTCTTTTCCGTTGATTTTGCTATTGAAACAATTCTTCCTTGATGTTTGACACCCTCTGCTTTTATCACCAATGCTTGCTTTCTCAACATTCTTTCCCATGGGTAAATGACATCAAGAAGCTGGCTCTTTGCTCTGAGTTGGAAATGGAACTGGGTTTATTATCGTTGACTTATGCTGTGAAGGATGTTGCCTTCCTATAAAACATTCCTATCAGTTACAATCAATGGATAAACACTCCAAAAGAATAATGAGCTGGTCCATGGACCATCAGAAATCTGATGGCAAAGGGAAAGAAGCTGTTCTGCCTGGCTTCTGCTATCATCCTCCAGCTAGCCTCCTTCCCCTCTCCCCACCTTCTTTATTCAGGCATCTTCGCCCTTCCTTCTCAATCCTGAAGAAGGGTCTCCGCCCAAGACGTCGGCCGTCTATTAATTTCCATAGATGCTGCTTGACCTGCTGAATTCCTCCAGCATTTTGTGTGAGCTGTTCTATTGTCAGGGCTCCTTCATCTCTGAGAAGTACAATGTAACACTGTTAGCATAGATAAATGCTCCAAAGATGCATCTCTGTTATATTAAAACACAATGTCACCCTGTCCATTTCCTCCACTCTATATTAACTAGATGGAAATCTGTCTCAACAGTTCAGATACCTTCCAGACTTGACATTTAATCTCTTTCATCTTGCCTGCCATATTCTGATATTACTAGTTTCAAATAATTTTCCAGCCCTGCCAGTTGATTATAAATTTCTGGTGCTTGTGTTGAGTCAGTGGCATGTTGATTTAGCCCCACCTGCTGTAAGGGAAGTGAATTACAGCGTTTCTGCGGCACAAAGTCCATTTCAGGGCAGTGATCAAAATGGTCTACACACAAATGCTGGAGGAGCTCAGCAGGTCAGGCATGAATGATGAAGACCTGAAACATTGATTTTACTCCTCTCCATAGATGCGTTCTGATCTGCTGAGCTCTTCCAGCGTTTTGTGTGTGATACACTGGATTTCCAGCATCTCCTGTATTGTGAACTAAGTGCTCAGATGGCTGTGCTAGTTCGTTCATGAACTGAATCATTGAAGGGAAGTAGCTGTTGTCGAAACTGGTGCTGTGGGACTCTAGGCTTCTGTACCTTCTGCCCAGTGGTAGTTTCGAGAAGATGACATGACCAAGATGGTGATCTTTGATGATGCATATTGCCTCCTTGAGGCAGTTCTTCATGTAGTTATTACCAATAGTGGTGAGGAATGTGTCCGAGATGTATTGGGCAGAGTCCACCACTCTGCGGCTTCTTCCATTCCTGTGCACTGGACTCCCACAAGCAGTGGTAGAGTGACCCACAACACCGTTCCAATACTACCGAAGGATGCTTACCTCATTTCATCCCACTTGACAGAAGCACCCACTCAAAGAGCCCATTATGGGACAGTGACTGGGCAGATGACCTTTGAGACTGAGGGTGAGATGTAGAGAATCCAGGATGGAGAGAAAGGGGCAGGCATAAAGAAAGAGAAATAGCTGAGAAAGGGATGAGGGCAGGAGAGAAAAGGGTTGGCTCCATCCAGTTTCTTCTAAATGTGAGCAAACTATTATGATTTTTTTCTCTCTTCTTGCTTTCCTCACATTAGGTGTGAGCACCATTTTAAACAGTGTCTGGTGCACTCTGAGATACCCAAATGCTAGCATGTGTTCTCCTCATCCTGGTTCAGTCCCGGTGCATCACCTGTGAATTGTAGCATAAAGCAGGCCCTTCTGCTCACCATCTGAACTGTTATGTACCCCTAGGGTTCACTTTTTCTGTGGTCTGTCACTTTAAAATGCCAGAAGAATTGAGACTGACTGGTTTTTTTGGATTTCTACTGACTGCAGAGTTGCTGGGTTGCTATGGTGAGCAGCTTGTGTTTATGGTTTCTCGCAGCTTGTTTTGAATAAGCAAGGTCAGATGATTCCTTTTACAGACACACACAGTCAGAGTCAAGATGGATTCGGTCAATGGAAGACAACAGTGAGTCGGTCGCTGGTTTAAACTTTCAGTAGCCCAAAAGGGATGAGTTAAGATTGATCCAGAGTATTGATAAATGACTCTCACAAGTTTTCTGCAACTAGAACAAGTTTGCAGGAAGAGAAGAGAGGAGAGGAAGGTTTGGAACAGAAGAAACCTAGTGACAGAGAGATCACTAGGTGAGGGTAAGGGTGAGTTTGTTTCCATTCAGCTACGGAAGTGTGATTTTCACGTAGTTAATCCACAGGAGTGGGTTCTCTGGTGAGGGGAAACCTTTGTGAATACCACGTGTGTGTTTACCCTTTTGTCTGGGTGTGGTAGTTCACTGAAGAAAGGCACCCCTGTGGCAAATCACTGTTGGAGTTATTTTGTATGTCGGGGAACTGGATAAGTGGCTGTCACGTTGTGTGTGATTGGGGTAACCTTGTGGAATCTACCGGTGTGTCGACCCTTGCCTCGGTGGTGGTTCCCTTGAAGAAGGTCCCCTTTGTGATGAGCTACTGTTGGTGATAATCCATACGTGGATTCTGTTTGAGTCTCCTGTGGCCACCACTTTGGGATGTCCCATAGCTGAATTCGGGTGTGGTACCACTTGTGTTGAAAGGATATTCATTGAAGATCACTGTCGGTGATACTTCGTGTGTGGAGTGAAACAACTTCGGAGATAAAACCTACTGCTATTGTTATTTTGTATTGCTGTCGTGGAATCTGTAGAATATCGACGTAATTTCCTTCTCACAACATACGCCTTTGGATTACAAATCTCTCATTCTTACCAACAACAGCAACCTTGTGCATTAAACTGAACTTTCTCACATACCATCATAAGACTGTATCATTTACCACCTAAGCTTGAATGAGTTTGGGAAACATGTACTCACACCTCTATATGCCTAACACTGTTAATCCTTGGTTTATCTGGTTTTAAGTTTACTAGTATTGGTAGATACTAATAAACTAGTGTTTTGTTAATAGCAAAACCAGACTCCAGGTGTGTTCCGTTTCTGCTGGTTCTTTTAACCCATTATGGGGTATGTACCAAGCAAGTAGCCATTTACACTAATCCCATAGTACTCTTCCTAATTTCCCACCAACCTTCCCAGACTCCCCCACTCACAGGTGACCACATACAGAGGCCAATAACCCTATCAACCCACATGTCCTTGGAAACAGGAGCACACAGGGGAAGTCCACACAGTCACAGGGAGCTTGGACAAATTCCGCACAGACTGCACCGGGATCGGGGTTGAACCCGGGTTGCTGGATTACTAAGCTGAGACGGTGGCTCTACCAACTGCACCACAGAGACTGCAGCCTGCGTACTGGTAAATGGGATCGGTACTGGCGGCCATGGACAGGGATGTCACAGTGCACTCTGTGACATCAGAGCGTGTCAGAGTTCTCAGACAGGACCCTCACACTGCACCAGGGATCTGTGGTTTTCCCTGGGAAAGAGGAGGCCTCTAATTCTCTGAACCCAAAAGTAAACTTTTAAACATATTGAATCGGAAAAGGGGAGAAGTAAAAGAGACAGGAATATGCTGGTGGAACTCACTCAAAGGGCGATAAACTCGTTCAGTCACTCCCAGTGATAGTGATCATGAGTGTGAGCCCCGTTTACCGGTTCCCCTTCACTGGGATGAGGGGGTGAGGGGGGACGGTGTGAAGAGGTAGCTGTGACCTTGTGACTGCCACTGCGCTCTCTACGTGGCAGTGGTGTGGATAGTCCTTTCTGATTCTCTGATCTCGGTGGGGATTCAGCTCCTACACTTGGCTCTAACTTTGTTTCCTCTGTTGCAGAACGAGTCTAATTCAAGACATTGCGAACGGGAACAAAGGATGTTTGGACAGCAACTCAAATGGTATGTAGCTGTTTGATTTCATGTGGGCATATTGCTGAGAATTTAGTATTTCATTATTATTATAAATATATTGCTTGATTAAGCATTCTTTGTTTAAATAATCCATTATGGGTTAAATGTAAATGTATGTGAATGGCATACGTTATTATGTCACCATGTCATACATGTGTGCCTCATTAAGTGTAAAAACAAAATAGACTCACATTATCCCTGGCTTCCCATATTTTTCTTTCAATTCATTGTATATTTTAGGGTTGCAAAATGTAAGTGTCAATGAGTAAGTTTTAACCAAACCTGAGATGACTCCCTACCAATTGAAGTGCAGTGAGATATTTGAGTTAAAAAGAAACAGTTAAGTAAAAAAGCAGAGCAGCACATACTTCCTTGGAAAGGGACAGTCGTGGTTGAATTTTTTAAAAAGGCAAAAAAACAGATGAATTCACGGGTTCATAAACAAGAGCAATAGCCAATGAGAAGTGTGTGGCAGTCTTGCTTAATGTAATAGATGGAAGAGCATACAGTTTGCTTAGAAGCTTGATTGCTCCAACCAAACCAGCTGAAATGAGCATTGTTGATATCATGAAAATAATGCAGGAATGTTTAGAACAGAACCCATTGTTGACTGCAGAACACTTTAGGTTTCATAAATGGAATCAAAGGAAGGGGAATCCATTTCAGCAGACGTGGCTGAATTGAAGAGATTGTCTGAATATTGTCAGTTCAGTAATCGGCTTAATGATACACTGAGAGACCGTTTCGTTTGTGGAATCTTACAAGAAGACATTCAAAAACTGCTCCTAACACCAATGCAGGTTTAAAGGAATAACTTGCAGAAAATGTAACGAAGTATGACATGGCAGGCAGACAAAAAGTAAATGGACTGCATAGGGAAGAGGGCAAGATAAGAAGTCAAGCTGTAGTTTCAAAAAGAGAAATAATCTGCCTGCTGTTGGTGAAAAATCTGGGAGCGACACTGAACTGGATGACCTTGAGATTTACAATGTGAAAACTAACAAGAGACAAGCAATATGGCTTACACCAGAAGTGAACAGCAAATTAATTAAAATGAAATTGGACACTGGCTTGGCATTTTCAGTCATTCTACAAAATGAGTTTGAACAGCATTTCAAAGTACTGAACTGAAGCCTGCAGGTATCCAGCTAAAGAATGTTGAAAACATATAGAACAGTACAGGCACAGGAACAGGCCATTCAGCCCAAAATGTTTTGCCGAACCAGGTAAAAAGCAAATCAAAGACACCCGAACATTAATCCCTCCTACCTACACAATGTCTATTTCTTCCCATCTTCCTTACATCCATGTGCCTAACCAAACATCTCCTAAAAGCCTCTAAAGTATTTGCCTCTCACATCCCCCTTGAACCAACCCCCTCTCACCTTCAATGCACACCCTCTGGTATTAGACACTTCAAACCTGTGAAACAGATATACCCTGTCTACTCTATCTATGCCACTCATAAACACATCAGATCTCCCCTCAGCCTCCGGCGCTCCAGAGAAAACAACCCAAGTTCATCCAGCCCTCTAAACCAGGCAGCATCCTGGTAAACCTCTTCTGCACCCTCTCCCAACATCCTTCCTGCAGTGAGGCGACCAGAACTGTACGCAATATAACCAGAGTTTTATAAAGTTGCAACTGTGACGAGAGTCTTTGACGAGGATGGCTTGGACCCAAATGCTGAAGTATCCAAGGCAAGGATCGATACACGGTTTCAAACTGGATCGAGAATCTGAGCACAAAACAAACACTAGATGAAATCACGAGTAGGCTGACGATCGACACCAAACCTCAGTTCAGGTGCTATTTAAATGCTCGATCCTTTGCACCCGAAACATGATTGCCAATTAGCAGGATTGTCCTGAATCTTTAAATGGGCTGCACCAGCTATCTATACCCAGGGGTGTTAGAGTGTCTAAATCCTGGATGCTGGCGCAGATGGGTGCGTGTTGTAACAGCAACATAACCTGAATTTTGAACTCAATGCCTCAACTAATAAAGGCAAGCATTCCATAAGCCTTCTTAACCACCTTATCGACCTGTTTAGCCACTTTCAAGGAGCTATGAACCTGGATCACAAGATCTCTCTGCTTAGCAACTCTGTTAAGGAGCTTTTCCTGAACAGTGTACTGTCTCCTTACATTTGCCCTACTGAGGTGCAACACTTCACATTTATCTGGGTTAAACTCCATCTGCCATTTCTCTGCCCATATCTGCAATTGATCTATATCACTCTGTATTCTTTGTCAGTCTTCTACACTATCCACAACTCCAATCTTGGTATCGTCTGTCAACTTACTAATCCACCCGTCTACATTTTCATCCAGGTTATTTATATACATAATGAACAACAGCGGTCCCAGTACAGATCACTGGGTAACACCACTAATTACAGACCTCCAGATCGAGTAAGTCCCTTCAACTACTACCCTGTCGTCTATTCACAAGCCAGTTCTGAATCCAAACAGCCAATTCGCTGCACATCCCATGCAGCTTAATCTGGATTAGCGTCCCTTGAGGGACTTTGTCAAACACCTTACTAGAATCCATGTAGACAATGTCCATTGCCCTATGCTTATCAATCTCTCTTGTCACCTTGTCAAAAATCTCAATCAAGTTATTAAGATATGACCTGCCACACACAAAGCCAAGATGGCTCTCCCTAATTAGGCCATGGGTTTCTAAATCCTCACATATCCTATCCTTAAGAACTTTCTCCAGTAATTTCCGTACAACTGATGTGAGACTCACCGGTCTATAGATCCTAGGATTTTCCCTTGTTCCCTTCTCAAATAGAGGTGCAACATTAGCCACTTGCCAGACATCTGTGACCTTGCCTGTAGCTAGAGAGAACACAAAGGATACAGGTCAAGAGCCCAGCAATCTCGTATCTTGCCTCCTTCAATAGCCCGGGGTAAATCCCATCAGGCCCTAGGGATTTATCCACCTTAATACTCATTAGGAGGCCCAACACTTCCTCCTCTTTGAGTTCTAAATGCCATAATATATTTATACTTTCAGCACTGATCTCCTGGTCCTCCATATTCTTTTCCTTGGTGGTAAATACTGTAGCAAAGCACTCACTAAGTACCTCATTCACATTCTCTGCATCCCAGCAAATGTTCCGCCCCTTTATCCTCGAGTGGTCCCACCCTCTTCATAGTTATCCTCCTGCTCTTGATGTATGCAGAGAATGCCTCGGGGATGGAGCAATGCTCATCAGATAGAAATGACAATCTGATTGTAACCTGCCGATAACCTCCCTGTGGCGCCCCTCCTCTTTCCCTTCTCCCACGGTCCACTCTCCACTCCTACCAGACTCTCTCTTCTTCTGCCGATCACCTTCCAGCTTCTCACTTCATCACTCCTCTACCTCTCCACATTCCCCCTCTGCTGGCTTCACCTATCACCTTCCAGCTTGTACTCTTTTCCCTCCTCCCATCTTCTTATTCCGCCTTCTCGCAGCCCAAAATGTCAGATTCCTCTTTATTCCTCTCAGTAGGTGCTCCCTGTTCTGGCGAGTTCCTCCAGTATTTTGTGCGTAGTACTCTGGCTGTGAGAATTTTGTCTTTCAAGAGGCTCCTGCAATCTTAGCATGCTGCTGCAAATAGAATTGTGCTCTTTTTCCACCCACAGTTATAAACAGGAGGGTCCCAGATGGATCGGATATCTACTTGCGGTGCGATCTCAGCTCGAACACAGCCACGGTGCAATGGGAGTTCTGTGGGAGCAAAATCCTGAGCGGTGGTGGGCCGCACTACTGGCAAGTAGGAACGTCATTGGTGGTGATGAAGGCACACAGTCCTGACAGTGGCGTATACATCTGTTACGCCCAGGAAAATGGGATAAGCTACGCAGTGACCTCCTACAAAGTCAGCGTAGCTTAAATGAAGAATTGTTTAAAAAAAGTCTAAACAAAATTGTCCACCCTGTGCTGAAAGAAAATTCCAAAGATGTTCCTTGCAAATACATAGGTATAGGTTTAAATCAATCAGTTGACATCCAATTTATTTAGCTGCAGTTGCTGAGATGCCTTGGTAAGTCAAGACAGACCCCTTCAGTGATAAGATAGATGCCAAGGTGAGGTGGGGGGGGGGGGGGTACAAGAGAGCAGAGAAGTAGTAGACATGGTTGTGGGCAAGATGACCGGAACATGGTGTAAGATTTGATTTTGCAATAGAGTCTACTCTGACCATGGGGTATTTCTTAGACCATAATAATGAACCCTGATGGGCCAAATGGCCTAATTTGGCCCCTATGTCTTATGGTCTTATAGGAGCAGAACTAGGCCATTTGGCCCATTGAGTCTGTTCCACCATTTCATCATGGCTGATCCATTTCCCTCTCAGTCCCAATCTCCTGCCTTCTCCCCGTATCCCTTCATGCCTCGACTAATCAAAAATCTATCAACCTCTGCCTTAAATATACCCAATGACTTGGCCTCCACAGTCCACAGGCTGTGCCATTTTCTGTTTTTATCTCAGATTGCCAGGGTCTGCAGTATCATATACTGTTGACCCAGGTCCCCTTCACGGTCGAGTCCCGCCTTCCTTTGATCTGCGGGGTAGCAGAGCTGTGCCACTAAACAGAGTCAGAGGCACATTTCAGAGGGGGGCTGGTCACTACACCCTGTCACTTCCGTGTCCCTTTTTTATGTGTAATCTAAGATTGCTGCGTTTGTGAAATGGAGCCATGTTGCCTCGGATGATTGGGCAATTGCAGGTAGGTCTAACTTTCATGCACTCTGCTTGGTGTTAACCCACACATTCAAGCTTGTGTAGATGGTGAGCCATGCCTGTGATTGCTCATTTAGTTCCCCTGGGCACATCCTGTTGGTAGACACAGTCAGACGGTGCAGTCACACACCCCAACCTATATATAACACAGTGAATGATGTCGTGCAATGTTCCACTGCTCCATCAAACTTCAGAACACTGATATGTGACATATCCCCAGACAAACTGTCAATATTATAATGTAGGAGAGGGTGAGATAACTCGATTAACCAAACCCATTTCCTTGAAGTCTTCACAAGAGGAGACTTCCATTCCATCTGGTTCACCCCAAGTCTCAACAGTGGAAGGTCGACTGGGAAGCGTGCAGCTGTGGAGGCCAGGTCATTGGGTGTATTTAAGGCAGAGATTGGTGTTCCTGATTGGATCATCAAGGTTACGGGGAGAAGGCCGGGAACTGGCGTTGAGGAGGAGAAGAAAAAAGGATGAGCCATGATTGAAAGGCAGAGCTGACTCAATGGGCCAGATGGCCTAATTCTGCTCCTATGTCTTATGGTCTTATAGAAACCTGTACATTTTGCTGTGAAACAGGTCACTTCAACCACAGGGAACTGGTTGGTTAGTCATCAGTGAGACAGCCGGTGGGGTTACTGGGAGCCTGGTGCACTGATCAGGCAGTTTGATGACGAACCAACACGTCACGATACAGGTAACTATGGCAACCCCACACAAGGCGAAGCACCAATCAGGAATTGAAACTAAAATAGAGACTAGAGTCATCGGAACTAAAAGGCTTCAAAATCATAATCAGGCTAATATACCATGTCAGAAATGGCTAATACTGTATACCATGTCAAAAAGTACAGACGGACCCGAAGTTATGTGTTGTACCTCGTATAATAGAGAGAATATATTTAGACTTGTGAGAGTGGAGCTCATGATTCCCATTCCATATGGGAGTTTGTGTTTCATGGTCACATTCTGCAATGTAGCCTGCGTAATTCATTAATGAATCATTCTGTTGATTAATTACATCTATGCATTAAATTGCTTTTCCTCCATTTTTCATTTTGTTTGTTATTTCATTTAATCTAACAAAAAATTGGTGTTGTGCCTTTCCCAATTATGAATTACAACATAAAGCTCAAAGTTTACTCTTCCTACCTGACAGACATCTTTGGTAGCCCATCCCTAGCTGAGGGGTTGCTATGCTATTTCAGGGAGCTCTAAAGGGTTAACCACATTACCGTGAGTTTGGACAGCCTTGCCATCCCTGAAGAAAGCATGTGGGGTTCCTGATCCAGAAGTAACATGATCACCAATGCTAAGCTTAGCTTCCAGTTCCCAATTTCTTCAATTAATTGACTCCAGCAGTCATGGAGTGTTATGTTGAAGTTGTGTAAGACGTTAGTGAGGCCTAATTTGGAGTATTGTGAGCATCTACCTACAAAGAAAGATGTAAATAAGGTTGAAGAAGTACTTTGAAAGTTTACCAGGATGTTGCCGTGACTGGAGGACCTACACAAGTTCTAAGGAAATATTGAACAGGTTAGAATGTTATTCCCTAGAATGTAGAAGATTGAGAGGAGATTTGATAAAGGTGTATAGACAGGGTAAATGCAAGCAGTTTTTTTCCACCGAGGTTGGGTGGGTGGGATTACAACCAGAGGTCATAGGTTAAGGATGAAAGGTGAAATGTTTAAAGGGAACATGAGTGGAAGCTTCTTCACTCAGAGTGTGGAACGAACTGCCAGCACAAGTGGTGGATGTGATTTTATTTCAACATTCAAGAGAAGTTTGGATAGGTACGTGGTTGGGAGAGTATGGAGGATGATGATCCAAGTGCGGGTTGATGGTTTGGCATGGGCTGGATGGGCTGAAGGGCCTGGTTCTGAGCTGTAGTTTTCTATGACTCTGGAATTTGAAGTCCCGGCAGTGGATTTAGTCCGGGCCTCCACAAGGACCAATCAATTCACAGCGAGAGAGAGAGAGAGAGAGAGCTTCGCACAGGTTGGGGAGAAGTGTTTTAAAAAGGGGTGTTTTGCAGGGCTCGGCGCATTAGCGGCAGACCAATTGATTCGCGATTCATTTGCAGGAGCAAATAAAAATAAAGCAGGGTCAAAGCAGAGCGGCCACTGTGTGAGTGGAGCAATGTAGGAGTGGGAACCTGAGGCTTTGGTGAGGAGGGACAGGTAAGTAAAAGGTAAGGGTTTTGTGGAGGTTAAATAAAAAGTCACTAAATTACAGCTAATTAAATAAAGTAGGGATGATCAGGTGATGTGCTGTAGCTGCATGATGTGGGAGCTGGTGGACCCCACTGTGGCTCCTGGTGACCACATCTGCAGCTAGTGTTGGCTGTTTGAGTGACTCAGGCTCAAAGCTGATGAGACTGGGAGGGGGAGAGTTACCTGGATTCTCTGCTTCAGGAGGTAGTCACACCTATTACATTAGCTGCCTCAAATTCTGTCTGTGGTCAGGGACAGGAGGGTGTGACTGTGAGTGAGATGGGTAGTGGGATCTAAGAGACAGTGATGGAGGAGCCTCAGCCCTTGAGCTTGTCCAACAGGTCTGAGATTCTTGCTCCCTGTGTGGATGAGAGTGGGGGCTGTAGGATGGATGGGCAATTTGACTGTGGCAGATTGTTCAGGGAGCCATTCAAGAGGGGGAGAGAAGAGAAATGTAGTGGTAATTGGGGATAGTATAGTCAGGGCAATAGACAGAGTTCTCTGTCACGAGGATATAGTGTCCCAAAGGCTGTGTTACCTGCCTAGTACCTAGGTTCGGGACATCTTATCTGACCTGTAGAGGAATTTGCAGTGAGAGGGGAAAGATCCAGTTGTCATTATCCATGTGGGTACCAACGACATGAGTAGAATGAGGAAAGAGGTTCTGCTGAGGGAATTTGAACAGCTTAAAAAGCAGATCCAAGAAGGTGGCAATCTCTGGATTACTACCTGAGCCACCTGCAAAGTGGCATAGGGTCAAAAAGTTTAGAGAATTAAATGGATGGCTCAAGGATTGGTGTGGGAGGAGTGGATTCCAGTACTGGGGAAGGAGGGAGTTGTACCACTGGGACGGGCTACACCTGAACTGTGATGGGACCTGGATCCCAGTGAATCGCATAACTAGAGCTGTGGGGAGGGCTTTAAATTAAATAGTAGTGGGGTGGGTTCAACAGATTGGAGAAGTATGCATAAAGTAAAAAAGAAAAGTGCAGATAAAGAGAGAAAATTAAGAGTGGAGTGAAGAAAAGTCAAGTACAAAAGAGTAAAAGATTACAAGATTTTAAAAGCACAATGAGTGTAAGGGCACTTTATTCTGAATGCCTGTAGCAAGGTCAATGAACTTGTGGCACAAATCAGTACAAAGGGGTGTGATTTAGTGGCCATTACAGAAATGTGGTTGCAGGGTGAGAGGATTGGGAATTAAATATCCAAGGATATCAGGTAATATGGAAGGATAGGCAGGAAGGTAAGGGAGGTGGGGTAGCTCTCTTAATTAAAGATGAGATCAGGGTGATAGTGAGAGATGATATAAGATCTAAGGAGCTGAATGTTGAATCCATCTGGGTAGAGATTAGGAACAGTAAGGGGGAAAAAACTCACTGTTGGGAGTCGTCTATACGCCACCGAATAATAACGTTGCAGTAGCACAGGCAATAAACAAAGAAATATCCGAGACATTTAAGAATGGAACAGCAGTTATCATGGGGGATTTTAACTTGCACATAGATTGGGTGAATCAAGTTGGTCAAGGCAGTCTTGAGGAGGACTTCATAGAATGCATCCGTGATGGCTTTCCTGAACAGCGTGTTACTGAACCTACAAGGGAACGTGTTATCTTAGATCTGGTCCTGTGCAATGAGACAGGTAAAATTAGTGACATTGTAGTTAGGGATCCTTTTGGAAAGAGTGATCACAGTATGATAGAGTTTCTCATACAAATGGAGGGTGCAATAGTTCGATCTAAAACCAGTGTATTATGCCTAAACAATGGAGACTACAATGGGATGAGGGAGGATTTGGCTAGTGTAGACTGGGAACACAGGCTATATGGTGGGACAGTTGAGGAACAGTGGAAGACTTTCAAAGAGATTTTTCATGGTGCTCAACAAAAGTATATTCCAGTTAAAGACAAGGACAGTGAGGGTGGGGAGAGCCAGCCTTGGATAACTAAGGAAATAAAAGAAGGTGTCAAACTAAAAGCTCGTGCATACAAAGTCACCAAGAGTAGTGGGAAACTGGAAGATTGGGAAAACTTTTAAAAGCAACGAAGAACCACTAAGCAAGCAATAAATGGAAAGTAGATTATGAAAATAAACTAGCACAAAATATAAAAACAGATAGCAAAACTTTTTATAATTATATAAAGTGGAAAAGGGTGGCTAAAGTGAAGGTAGGTCCCTTGGGGGACGAGAAGGGGGAATTGATATTGGGTAATGAGGAAATGACTGAGGCTTTGAATGACTATTTTGTGTCGGTCTTCATGGTGGAGGACACACCTAACATGCCAAAGAGAGATGTTATGGATGCATTGGGAGGTGAGAACCTCGATACAATAGCTATCACTAAAGATGTAGTGCTGAGCAAACCTGTGGCCTGAAGATAGACAAGTCCCCTGGTCCTGATGGAATGCATTCCAGGGTACTGAAAAATGGCAGAAGTTATAGTGAAGGCTTTGGTGATGATTTACCAAAATTCTCTGGACTCTGGGCAGGTTCCGGCAGGTTGGAAGATGGCAAATGTCACGTTACTGTTCAAAAAAGGATGTAGGCAAAAGGCAGGTAACTATAGGCCAGTTAGTTTAACATCTGTAGTTGGGAAAATGCTTGAAGCTATCATTAAAGAAGAAATAGCGAGGCATCTGGAAAGAAATGGATACATCAGGCAAATCAGCATGGATTCAGCAAAGATAGGTCCTCTCTGACAAACTTCCTAGAGTTTTTGAGAATATAATGAGCACAGTGGACAGAGTGGAACAGATGAATGTTATAGAATAGTACAGCACATTACAGGCCCTTCAGCCCACAATGTTGTGCTGACCCTCAAACCCTGCCTCCCATATAACCCCCCACATTAAATTCCTCCATATACCTGTATAGTAGTCTCTTAAACTTCACTAGTGTATCTGCCTCCACCACTGACTCAGGCAGTGCATTCCACGCACCAACCACTCTCTGAGTGAAAAACCTTCCTCTAATATCCCCCTTGAACTTCCCTCCCCTTACCTTAAAGCCATGTCCTCTTGTACTGAGCAGTGGTGCCCTGGGGAAGAGGCACTGGCTGTCCACTCTGCCTATTCCTGTTAATAGCTTGTACACCTCTATCATGTCTCCTCTCATCCTCCTTCTCTCCAAAGAGTAAAGCCCTAGCTCCCTTAATCTCTGATCATAATCCATACTCTCTAAACCAGGCAGCATCCTGGTAAATCTCCTCTGTACCCTTTCCAATGCTTCCACATCCTTCCTATAGTGAGGCGACCAGAACTGAACACAGTACTCCAAGTGTGGCCCAACTAGAGTTTTATAGAGCTGAATCATTACATCACGTCTCTTAAACTCTATCCCTCGACTTATGAAAGCTAACACCCCATAAGCTTTCTTAACTACCCTATCTACTTGTGAGGCAACTTTCAGGGATCTGTGGACATGTACCCCCAGATCCCTCTGCTCCTCCACACTACCAAGTATCCTGCCATTTACTTTGTACTCTGCCTTGGAGTTTGTCCTTCCAAAGTGTACCACCTCACACTTCTCTGGGTTGAACTCCATCTGCCACTTCTCAGCCCACTTCTGCATCCTATCAATGTCTCTCTGCAATCTTCGACAATCTTCAACACTATCCTCAACACCACCAACCTTTGTGTCGTCTTCAAACTTGCCAACCCACCCTTCTACCCCCTCATCCAGGTCGTCAATAAAAATCACAAAAAGTAGAGATCCCAGAACAGATCCTTGTGGGACATCACTAGTCACAACCCTCCAATCTGAATGTACTCCCTCCACCACAACCCTCTGCCTTCTGCAGGCAAGCCAATTCTGAATCCACCTGGCCAAACTTCCCTGGATCCTATGCCATCTGACTTTCTGAATAAGCCTACCATGTGGAACCTTGTCAAATGCCTTACTAAAATCCATGTAGATCACATCCACTGCACTACCCTCATCTACATGCCTGGTCACCTCCTCAAAGAACTCTATCAGGCTTGTTAGGCACGATCTGCCCTTCACTAAGCCATGCTGACTGTCCCTGATCAGACCATAATTCTCTAAATGCCCATAGATCCTACCTCTAAGAATCTTTTCCAACAGCTTTCCCACCACAGACGTGAGGCTCACTGGTCTATAATTACCTGGACTATCCCTACTACCTTTTTTGAACAAGGGGACAACATTCACCTCCCTCCAATCCTCCGGTACCATTCCCGTGGACAACAAGGACATAAAGATCCTAGCCAGAGGTTCAGCAATCTCTTCCCTTGCCTCGTGGAGCAGCCTGGGGAATATTCCGTCAGGCCCCGGGGACTTATCCGTCCTAATGTATTTTACTTGGATTTCCATTAAGCGTTTGATAAGGTGCAACATAAAAGATTTATCCATAAGATAAGGGTGCATAGAGTTGGGGGTGATTTATTAGCATGGATAGAGGATTGGTTAATTAATAGAAAGCTAAGTGTTGGTATACATGGGTGTTACTGTGGTTGTTAACCAGTGGTGAGCGGTGTGCCACAGGGGTCGGAACTGGGCCCACAACTGTACATGATATACATTAATGATCTGGAAGAGGGGAACGAGTAGAGTGTATCTAAGTTTGCTGATGATACTAAATTGAGTGGAAAATCAAATTGTACAGAGGGTACAGAGAGATATAAATAGGTTAAGTGAGTGGGCAAGGGTCTGGCAGATGGAATACAATGTTGGTAAATGTGAGGTCATCTACTTTGGAAGGAAAACTGAAAAAGCAGATTATTATTTAAATAGCTAAAAAAAACTGCAGCATGCTGCTGTGCAGAGGGGCTTGGGAGTGCTTGTTCACGAATCACAAAAGGTTGGTTTGCAGGTGCAGCAGGCTATCAAGAAGAGAAATGGAATGTCGACCTTCATTACTAGAGGGATTGAATTGAAGAGCAGGGAGGTTATGCTACAACTGTACAGTGTACGAGTGAGGCCGCACCTCGAGTACTGCATGAAGTTCTGATCTCCTTACTTGAGGAAGGATATACTGTCTTTGGACGTGGTGCAGAGGAGGTTCACCAGGTTGATTCTAGAGATGAGGGGGTTAGACTATGAGGAGAGATTGAGTCTCCTGGGACTGTATTCGCTGGAATTCAGAAGAGATCTTATAGAAGTATATAAAATTATGAAAGGGATAGATAAGGTATAGGCAGGAAAGTTATTTCCAACGGTAGACGAGACTAGAACTAGGAGACATAGCCTCAAGATGCAGGGGAGTAGATTTAGGACGGAGTTGGGGAGGAACTGCTTTTCCCAGAGAGTGGTGAATCTGTGGGATTCTCTGCCCAATGAAGCAGTAGAGGTTATATCAGTAAATATATTTAAGACAAGGTTGGTTAGATTTTTGCATAGAGGGAAATCAAGGGTTATGGGGAAAGGTGGAGATGAATCCATGGCCAAATCAGCCATGATCTTATTTAATGGCAGAGCAGGTTCGACGGGCCAGATGGCCGACTCCTGCTCCTATTTCTTATGTTCTTATGTAAAGACATCCTGTACTGTTAGTGAGTCAGAAGTAGATTCTGTCCAAACCAAACAATAAATGTATCAAGATGCCACAAGTGAAAGAAAAGGCGTATTATTCATCATGAAGGAAATAGACCCTAAATTTTCTGGCTGCATTTCCATGGAGACAGATGTTTGACTGGGTGAGATCACTACCAACCTCTCCAGTCCATGCCCCACCTCAATGCCAGCAGGCAGTTAAATGTGTCACCGAGGTGTCTTTTGGAGTGTACAGCAGAGACAGCTCTCTACCACCTCCCTCCAGACACTATTGACCATCTCGAAGATCAGGTCATAGATTTAAAAATAAACTCTGAAAGCTAAGTTCTGCCCAGCTTGCCTGGTGACCCAGTTAAAGTTTAACAAACATTCTCTATGTTCCTTTACTGTTCCACTCGTTCCAGGAAGCAAGTAACATGATGTTGTTCCTTAAATTATACATGGACAGTGTTACATAAGGACACAAGATGGTGCCAGCGTAAATGCTCCCTCGGTTGACATCTTCCAGATAGCCCACAAAAATGTTTTTTACTTCTTTTACGGATTTTAAGTGTGTGTCTGGGACTGCTAGAGCCTGTGATTAACAGTTTGGAAATTGTTTGAGTGACTCAGCACTTTGCTGTCTCTGAGAAGATTCCAGGAAGTCAGTGTGTACGCTGATGCGAAGAAACTTCAAGCCGATGCCTGACTTCATTTTGCTGACTAAAACATTCATTAATCGCTGGTTAAAATGCTGAGGAAGACTGAGACATTGAGTCGAATGTAGAGGCGAGTAAGAGTTCAGTGCTGACAGCCTCCTTTTGATCGCTGCTGGAGGGGGAGTCCGTGAGTGGCCTATCGCTGTGGCAGGCGGGTAGGCCTCCCTGCCTCGTGTGGTGTCTCTCCCTGTCAATGAATGCCAGTGATATCGTAGGATGGCATCATGGTTCTACACTTATCAATTGGATTATTGCATTCATGGACTGTGGACCTTTTCAAACCGAGGGGTAATTGATAAATTTGTGGCCTAAGGTAGGAGTCAATTTTAGAAAACCCAGCACATTTATTTTTCAACATAGTCCCCTCCTACATGTACACACTTAGACCAGCGGTCGTGGAGCATACGGACCCCTTCTTTGTAGAAGTGATCCACTTCAGGGGTAATTGATAAGTTCGTGGCCCAAGGTAGAAGTTGAGTTATACAGCTCTCGTTACATGCACGTCCAGTTCAACTCTTCGAGTGATTATGCAGAAAGTTTGAAGTTAATAACTCATCTCCTTCCACCTTAGGCCACAAACTTATCAATCACCCCATGCTGTTGACCACTTTTTGGAGATCCAAGACGCTGACTTCTACAAAGAAGGGATCTGTATGCTCCACGACTGCTGGACTGTGTGTGTAAATGTAGGAAAAATAAATGTGCTAGGTTTTCTAAAATTGACTCCTTCTACCGTGGGCCAAGAACTTATCAATCACCCTTCGTATGTTTTTTTATATTCCGTGTTTTCCCTTTTTCCTTTTGTTGTGCGAGGGGAGGGGTTTGGGGGTTGATGTTCTATTTGGTTTTTGTGCAGGGGAGGGGTTTTCTTGGAGGGTCAATGTTCCTGCTCCGTTTTGTGAGGGGGTTTGGGGGTTGATGTTCTATTTGGTTTTTGTGCAGGGGAGGGGATTTCTTGGAGGGTCAATGTTCCTGCTCCGTTTTGTGCGGGGGTGGGGGGCTTGATGTTCTATTTGGTTTTTGTGCAGGGGAGGGGTTTTCTTGGAGGGTCAATGTTCCTGCTCCGTTTTGTGAGGGGGTGGGGGGGGTTGATGTTCTATTTGGTTTTTGTGCAGGGGAGGGGTTTTCTTGGAGGGTCAATGTTCCTGCTCCGTTTTGTGAGGGGGTTTGGGGGTTGATGTTCTATTTGGTTTTTGTGCAGGGGAGGGGATTTCTTGGAGGGTCAATGTTCCTGCTCCGTTTTGTGAGGGGGTGGGGGGGGTTGATGTTCTATTTGGTTTTTGTGCAGGGGAGGGGTTTTCTTGGAGGGTCAATGTTCCTGCTCCGTTTTGTGAGGGGGGTGGGGGGGGTTGATGTTCTATTTGGTTTTTGTGCAGGGGAGGGGTTTTCTTGGAGGGTCAATGTTCCTGCTCTGTTTTGTGCGGGGGTGGGGGTGGGGGGGGGTTGATGTTTCTCTCTGGCCAACTGTCATGTTCTTTCTGTTTCATGGCTTTCTGGAAAAGACGAATTTCAGAGTTGTATGTGGATACCGGCTTTGACTCTTTGAAGAGTCTGCAGATGCTGGAAATCTGGATCAACACACAAACACTGGAGCTCAGCAGGTCACAGCATATATGGAGGAAAATAAAGTGTCAACGTTTCAGGCCGAGACCCTTCATTAGGACCAGAAAGGAAGGGGACAGAAGCCACAATAAAAAGGGTAGAGGAAGGGGGTGGAGCAAGAGCAGGCAGGTGGGCAGTTCTGACGAAGGGCCTCAGCCCGAAACGTCGACAGTGCTTCTCCTTATAGATGCTGCCTGGCCTGCTGTGTTCCACCAGCATTTTGTGTGTGTTGTTTGAATTTCCAGCATCTGCAGATTTCCTCGTGTGAGATGATAAGTGAATCCAGGTGAGGGGGGAAGGCAGGAAGGTGGGTCCTTGTTTTGAGGAACTTTTGGCAGTGGTGTTGGGCTGGGGCTCCCAGATTATTTTGTTTCCTCAGCTCCCTTCCAGCCCAGTCTGCACGTGACCTCAGTCACTGCCCATGAAATATGGTCTTAAATGCCCAGAGTGATGCCAGTGAAAACCTACAAGGTGCAGTGTTACATTTCCCAGTAAGCTTTCAATACTTGAGGTCAGGTTAAGATCCCGACTCTCTCGTTTGGACTGAAAGCTTCTGACGAGGAAAGAGCCTCAACTCTGTGGACTTTGTCTACACTTATCATGCCTCAGATCTGCAGCCAAAATAAGGACACCACACGTGCCAGAGATTCCCACTTCTCCGCTCTCCCATGTACCACCCGGTTCAGTGATAGCTTCGATCCCAGTTATCACACTTTCAAATGGACTTAATACAGATGAACCCTTGACCTCACAACCTATCTCATTGTGATCTTGCACCTTCTGTTCACCTGAGCTTTCTCTCTAGCCTTTACACTTGATTCTGCATTGTTATAGTTTTTCCTTGTTCTACTCCAGTGTGCTGTGCTGTGTAATGATCTGTATGAACAGGTCAGTATGCACAAGCTTTCCACTGTATCTTGGTACATGTGACAAGAAGCAGACCTGATGGGCTGAATGGCCTAATTTGCTCCTGTGTCCTGTAAAAAAACTGATACAATGACCCATGCGATATGTGTTTCCAATGCACTGGGATAGGCAGCGTGATGAGTCCAACTTGGTGCAGAAGTATCTGTTAAACTATGAGAAATCGGTTCGACTGATGGTCAAAGGGATTTCAGGTGTGCTTGTACACAGATCAATGCAGGACCAGCAGTTATCACCCTTCAACCATCAGGCTCCTGAACCAGTGTGAATAACTTCACTCACCTCAGCACTGAACTAATTCCACAAGCTATGGGCTCACTTTCAAGGACTTGATAACTCATTCTCGGTATTATTTATTTAGTATTTGCAGATTGTTTTCTTCTGCACATTGATTGCTTGTCAATCTTTGTTTTAATTTTTCTTTGGGGAGATTTATTCTGTCACTGAAAACTCCTACAGATGTACCGTGGAGAGCTTTGCATTCTGACTGGCTGCGTTGCTGTCTGTATGGGTGGATCAAAAGGATCTACAGAAATTTGTAAAGTTGTGAACGTCTGTAAGAGAATGAATCTCAGAGCAGTATGTACGTACTTCGATATAAATTTGTATTGAACTTTGATTTGGTATGTCACCTAAAACACTCGAAGACTCCTACAGATGAACCGTGGAGAGCATTCTGACAGGCTGCATCACTGTCTAGTATGGGAGGAGGGGGCTACTGCACAGGACCAGAGCAGCTGCAGGAGGTTGTAAATCTAGTCAGCTCCATCTTGGGTACTAGCCTACAAAGTACCCAGGCCATTTTCAAGGAGCGGTGCCTCAGAAATGCAGCATCCATTATTAAGGACCCTGATCACCCAGGACATGTCCTTTTCTGATTCTATGTATCTGAGCTAATCTTGTGTCTATATGGTCAGACTGTTATTTGTGTTTATTCATTTTTTTTGTGTTCTTTATGCTTGTTGTGTTTCTTGTGCTGCATCAGATCTGCAGCAACCATCATTTCGTTCTCCTTTACTATTGTGTATTGAAGATTGACAATAAATAATCTTGAATTTTAGCATCTGTAGAATCTCCGGTGCTAATGGGGTAACCAATCTAGTTAGTCTATGTGCTGCTCTGCCCACTCAGTCTCGCCTACAAACCAATAGGTCATAATACGTCATGTCCCACTCCTGGGACGAAGAGGATGAAAGCTTGACTGGATACTCCAGGAGGCCACTCTCAGCTCAGCTGCCTGTTGGAACTTGACCTGAATACTCCCGCAGACTGCTATCAGAACAGCTGCTTGCTGGAGCTTTCTGTTAGATCAGGCAGCTCCAAATCTTACATTCCAGTAATTTAGTTGTACAACAGCTGTCCAAGAGCCACAGAGAACATGAATAACAAGAATGGCGCCGGTTCTACATTCTTGTCAGGTTTGCCCTAAGCTTCTTCCTACCAAGACAAATATTGTAAGGCTGAGAGAGACTGGAAGCTGAGAGGATAACAAACACAAAGTACTCCGCAGATGCTGGGGTCAAAGCAACACGTTGGAGGAACTCAGCAGGTCGGGCAGCATCCATGGAAACCAGCAGTCAACATTTTGGGCCAAGACCCTTCGACAGGACTGAGGAGGGAGGGGGCAGGGGCCCTATAAAGAAGGTGGAGGGAGGGTAGTAGATGCCAGGTGAAAAACCAGTAAGGGGAAAGATCAAGCGGTGGGGGAGGGGAAGCAGGAGGGGATAGGCAGGAAAGGTGAAGGAGGAATGTAAGGGGAAGCACTACGGGTAATAGAAGGATGCGGAACCATGAGGGAGGTGATAGGCAGCTGGAGGAGGAGGCAGAGTGAAACTGGGATGGGGGAAGGGAATTACCGGAAGTTGGAGAATTCAATGTTCATGCCAAGGGGCTGGAGACTACCCAGTCCCTGAGAGGATGTCTCCTGTAGGGGAGAAGTCCAGGACCAGAGGGCACAGCCTCAGAATAGAGGGCCATCCCTTTAGAAAGGAGATGAGGAGGAATTTCTTTAGCTAGAGGGTGGTGAATCTGTGGAATTGATTACCACAGATGGCTGTGGAGGCCAAGTTATTGGCTATATTTAAAGCAGAGTTTGAAAGGTTCTTAATTAGTAATGCTATCAAAGTTACGGGGAGAAGGCAGGAAAATGAGATTGAGAGGGATGATAAATCAGTCATGATGGAATGGCAGAGCAGACTGAGGGGATGAAAGGCCTAATTCCGCTCATTATGTCTTATGGTTTACATTTCATATTACCCAGCTTCTAGTTAAGATGAGCACCTTCAGTTCTAGAGCCTGTGAGATTGGACTGTAGAACTGTTAATTTTCTTCTGCCTGTGTGGACTTTTTATATAATCACCTCTCTACACAAATTGTTCAGTGTTTTATAGTGGTTACAGATGCCTTTGATTTTCCGCAAACTTTTCGGTTTCAGCGGCGGGTGTCGCATTACTTGAATCTGGCTACTTAATTGGTTAGGTTTCAAATTTGATTTAATTTTGAAGAATCGGACCACCCTTCTTTCCCTCCCTCTGTCTCTCAGCATGCTTTTCCCTTCCATCAGCTTTGCTTTTGTAACCATAAGACATCGAGGCAGAATTAGGCCATTCAGCCCACTGAGTCTGCTTGGACAAACCAGCGTAAGCAACAAGTTTTATGCCTCATTCTTAACTTCTGAGTACCTTTGAATCACAAAAGCATCAAGATATAACAAATCTTACAAATGAAGAGATCAGTGGATTTTGTTCAACTTTATAATAAAATATAACATCAGAAATGCATGGACTCCAAATATCCAATTATTAAAAATACTTGTTTTTACAACTCCAGATAAAATAATCTAATAAGGGGTTGTACTTTATAAAATAGCAGCACATTTTGTACACTGACACTTTAAAAAGTTGTATACAGTATTAAATAATATCAGAATTCATATTGAACTAAGTGGAGCAATCTACCCTCCGTCCATCCTCATCTTCTCCACTGCCAATGCAAACAGGAGGCACAACATCTCCTATTCTACCTGAGTAATCTGCAGCCCAATGGTATAACAGTGAATTTTCCAATGGGAGGTAGCCCCACCCCCTCTTTCCAATCCTCCCCCAGTCCTCTTCAACATTCCCCCCTTCAGCCAGTTTTGTCTCCCTTCTGATTCCATCAACCTGCTACCCACAGCCTTACTCCACCCACCACCCCCCCCCCCCCAAACTGCCAACCACCATCGGATTCTGGTTCCATCGCCTTTAACCTTTCCCCCCCGATAATTCCTATTATCACCTTCCTTACTTAACTAGTTAGACCAGAAAGGCCGAGATAAGAGTGGACGTTGAGTGGACGTTTCCTATAATGGGAGTCTAGGATCAGAGGTCACCACCTCAGAATACATAAAAGTCTCTTTAGAACAGAGATGTGAAAGGAATTCCTTTAGCCAGAGCATAAAGAAATTTATTGCCACAGATTCTGTGGAGGCCAAATCATTGGGTATATATAAAGCAGAGGTTGATAGGTTCTAAATTAGTAAGGGAGTCAAAGGTTACGGGGGAAGGTGGGAGAATGGGATTGAAAGGGAAAATGAATCAGTCACAATGAAATGACGGAGCACACTCGATGGGCTGAATAGCCTAATTCTGTTCCTATGGTATATGGTCTTGTCAGTTTCCAGCACTAACAGTTCTTTGTGTTCCTGCCCATCATCCTCCAGTAGAAATCTCCACCTTCAGTCTCCCCTCTCCCCACCTGCCTCTTCTTTGTCTCCATCTTTAATCCAACTCCACGCCCGACCTGTCTCAATCTGACTGTCATCCTTTTAACCGTTCAATCCACGAAGGGATTGGCCCTTCTCATTCACTCCGCTCACCCCACTGCTCCTTTAGATGGACCATCTCCCCTCCCCTCTCAGTCCTGGTGCTTGGTTCAACTTGAAACTCCGCAATTTATTTCTTCCACCAGATTGTTTGTCAACTCCAGATTCCAGAATCAGCAGTTTCTTGTATCCAATGTATTTAAAAAGATCAACATGAGAAGATCTGCAGATGCTGGAAATCCAAAGCAACACACACAAAATACTGGGGGAGCTCAGCAGCCCAGGAAAAGAGAGAACTGTCGACGCTTGGGGCTGAGACCCTTCATCAGGACTCTATTTAAAAAGAACAAAATAAATCTCTCAAGATCAGGTTACAGTGCAAACACCACAAGGTGGGTGCTAGACTGGAGCTGAAACATTAGTCCGCTGACTGCAGAAAACAGGGACAACAGGATCTAGACTGCATCACGAACGTGGTTCAGCGGGAACTACTGTCCCAGTTTGTGGGACTTCACGGTATTGTCTGGTTGCCATTTAACAGGAGGGATGTGGAGGCTTTGCAGAGGTTCACTGGGATGCCACCTGGACTACAGAGCATCAGCTGTGAAGAAAAGTTGAACAAAACTGGATTGTTGTTGGAGCATTGGAGGCTGAGGGGCAACCTGAAAGTTTATGAAATTATGAGAGGGTCAGATAGGGCAGTCCTTTCCCCGCAGGATGAAAATGTAGAACACTAAGGGGGTAGTTTTAAGGTGAAATGAGGAAAGTTTAAAGGAGATTCATGAGGCTAGTTCTTGTTTCACACAGAGTAGGAGGTGCCTGAAACAAACTACCTGGGAGGGAAGTGGATACAGAAATAACAACAGTGTTTAAGATGCATTTAGACAGACACATGAACATGCAGGGTGAGAAAGGATATTGACCACGTGGCACTCAACTGGCATCCTGGTCAGCATGGAGATGATGGGCTGAAAGGCCTGTTCCGTGCTGCACTGTTCTGTCAGTCTAGACAAAGCACGGCTTCAGGCTGAAGGTGGACAATTACACTGAACACCTCCAGGGCAACCAACACTGGTGACCCCAAAAAAGATCTGCTTCTTACAGAGCTCAGGGAAAAGCAAGACTCCCCAGATAAAACATCCGAGAAGATTATTCAGGGGAGCTTGCCCCTCGATCTTGGCCCGATAATCAGCCCTCAGTCAACTTCACCTCAGGCAGAGCAAACAGAGAATAGACCAGTTCAGCACCGGAACAGACCCATCTGCCCTTGGTGTTGCATCGAACTACTAGTGCCTTCTGTCTACACAGTGTCCATTTCCTGCACATTCCTTTGCCTATTGTATCTGTCTCCACCACCACCCAGGTAGCACATTCTGTGTAAAACCACCCTCTGTGTAAAACACTTGTCCCACATACCTTTGAAAATACTCCACTTACCCAAAATGCACGCCACTGGTATTAGACACTTCAACCCTGGGTAAAAGATAGTCCGTCTACTCTATCCATGCCTCTCAATCTCATAAACCTCCATCAGATCTTCCCTCAGCCTCCATCACTCCAGTGAAAACAAATCCAACCTTTCCAAGCCCACTAGCCCAGATAGCATCCAGGTAAACCTTTTCTACGCCTTCTACAAAGCCTCCACATCCTACCTATGAGGGGGCACCAAAAATAAATGCCTTGCTCCAGATGTGGCCCAATCACAATTTTATAAAGCTGCAACTTCCCAACTCCAACTCAGTTCCTTGGTCAGCTAAGCACCCTATCAACCTGTGTAGCCATTTTCACAGAGCTACGGACATGGACCCCAAGATCTCTATTCATCAAGACCGTTAAGGCTCTTGCCATTAACCGTCTACACTCTCCTTACATCTGATCTCCCACAGCGCAATACCTCGCATTTGGCTGGGTTAAACTCCATCTGCCATCTCTTGGCCCAGGTTTGCTATAACTTCTTTGCCATTCTCCTAAGCTATCCACATCATCAATAATCTGTAGACTTACTAACACACCTATCCACATTTTCATTGTAGTCCTTATATAGATCACAAATAGCAGAGGACCCATATGAAACACCACTAGTCACAGACTAGTCATCAACCACTACCCTCTGTTACTGCTTAAGGAGCAACCAACACAAAACTGGGCACAAAAACAAGAGTAACAATAAATCACAGGTAATTCACCAGTGGTAGAACAGCTTGGGAGGTCCAGAGGCTGAGATGTGCAAAGCAAACAAAGTCCTCCGTCCTATCACTGAGTAATGCCGCCCCGTCAAGTGAGATGTGCAGGACGGGAGCCTAGATTGTTTTAAAGTCCGTACCACACATGCCTGTTAAACAATTCACAGTGCTTCAGTTTATTTTGAAAGTTCTGTCACTTCCAACATCGCCAACAGTAAGCTGCTGGACAATTAGTCTTTTGCTGTTCTCGGGTCCGATATCCTGCTTCATGTTTTAACTTCCCGGAAGTCCCAGCACAAAGGCAGAGGTGATTTTCATCACTGTCGCTGATGAGATGGTGCACAGGGCACAGTCCAAGCCCACAAGACTGCTCACTGCTCCTCGGGAGACAAAGACTTCTCTCGGGGCTTGGCGGATTTGACAGGCTTCTTCACGGCAGTGGTGCTGCCCCCCTCCTCCTCCTCCTCCTCCCCCTCCTCCTCTTCTTTCTGCTTCTTCAGCTTGCTCTTGCTCTTGCTTTTGCTCTTGACAGCAGAGAAAGTCATCGAGGCCTTCTTAAACTCCAGTGGGAAGACTCCCAGGTCTCCGTCGAAGCGGTTCTTCACTACTTGCAAGTAACGCTTCCCTTGGCCTGTTACCAACTTCTTGTCCTGAAGGATGAGCACATTGTCGGCCTCCTGGCTGGCCTATAAGTTGGAGGGGAAAACGAAGGGAGAATGATCAGCATCTTCCATCTCCTCATCACAACCTCCCTCTAGCCCACAGAGACCATGAAAACAGGTTCAATCCGATCACACAGGAAACTGAAGGGTAATTTATGGGTCATATAAAATCATAAGGGGCATAAAGAGAGTGAACAGTCCTTTTCCAAAAGCTGGGGGATCATGAACAAGACTTGCAAGATTGATTTTCTCTTTGGAACGAAAGACAGTGAGGGGTGATTTGATAGAGGGGTGTAAGATGATAATACACAGAAATAGAGTGTACAGCCAGCGCATTTTCTTAAGATGGAAACGGCTAATACAACAGGGCCTGTTCCTGTGCTGTACTGTTCTATGTGGTATAGGAGTGAGTGTGTGGAACACACTGTTGGGAGTGGTGTTACAGGCTGATATATTAGGGACATTTATAAAATGCTTACTACATGGTTGAAAGAGAAATGGATGCCCATGTGTGAGAGAAGGGATAGATTGATCTTGGAGTAGGTTAAAAGATCAGCACAACTTTGTGGGCTGAAGGGCCTTCACTGTGCTGTAAATGAGGCAACACAGGAGCAGGAATTAGTGCGTCGATGATTGACGACTCAAGGGCAAACTGGAATCGGTGCAAGTTGAAAGGCATCAGGGCAGGACAAGCACAGCCATGGGGAGCCCTCACCTCACCTCACCTGCCCTGCCCAGCCCAGCCCAGCCATGGGGAACCCTCACCTCACCTCACCAGCCCAGCCCTGCCCTGCCCTGCCCAGCCCAGCCCAGCCCTGCCCAGCCCAGCCCTGCCCAGCCATGGGGAACCCTCACCTCACCTGCCCAGCCCAGCCCAGCCAGCACAGCCCAGCCCAGCCCAGCCATGGGGAACCCTCACCTCACCTGCCCAGCCCAGTCCAGCCCAGCCCTGCCCAGCCAGCACAGCCCAGCCCAGCCATGGGGAACCCTCACCTCACCTGCCCAGCCCAGCCAGCACAGCCATGGGGAACCCTCACCTCACCAGCCCAGCCCAGCCCAGCCCAGCCCAGCCAGCACAGCCATGGGGAACCCTCACCTCACCTCACCTCACCAGCCCAGCCCAGCCCAGCCAGCACAGCCATGGGGAACCCTCACCAGCCCAGCCAGCACAGCCATGGGGAACCCTCACCTCACCTCACCAGCCCAGCCCAGCCAGCACAGCCATGGGGAACCCTCACCTCACCTCACCTCACCAGCCCAGCCCAGCCCAGCCCAGCCAGCACAGCCATGGGGAACCCTCACCAGCCCAGCCCAGCCCAGCCCAGCCATGGGGAACCCTCACCTCACCTGCCCAGCCCAGTCCAGTCCAGCCCAGCCAGCACAGCCATGGGGAACCCTCACCTCACCTCACCAGCCCAGCCCAGCCAGCACAGCCATGGGGAACCCTCACCTCACCTGCCCAGCCCAGCCCAGCCCTGCCCAGCCCAGCCCAGCCCAGCCCAGCCCTGCCCAGCCACCAGACTTGCCTTGGCCGTCCCAAAGATGGAAGCTGTCTGCAACTCCTTTTCATCTTCTTGCTTCCTTGGGTGGATGACCAGAGTCACGTGGCAGCTGTTGTCCGTGGCGAACTTCCGGAACATTCCAATACTGTAATCCTGTGCATGAAACCTAAAGTTGGCAGGAAAAACATAGAACAGTGCAGCACAGTGCAGACCCTGCGTACACTCTCCCCTCACAAAGCCCTGCACTTTGCATTCATCTATGTGCCTATCTTAGAGTTTCTTAAACGTCCATAACGTGCCTCCCTCTACCACCACACTCAGCAGTGTGTTCCAGGCACTGACCACACTCTGTATAAAAAAGCTCTCTAACATCCCCTCATCTTTCCTCCAATCACCTTCAAAGTCAATATTAGACATCGCTGTCCAGAATCAGAATCAAGTTTAATATCACTGGTGTGTCTTGAAGTTAGTTGTTGGGCAGCAGCAGCAGCTCATTACAATACATAATAAAAACTGTCATTGTAAGATTAAATTAAATAAGCACAAAAAGAGAAAAACTGAAAAAGTAGAGAGGTAATGTTCATGGGTTCAATGTCCATTCAGAAATCTGATGGCAGACGGGAAGAAACTACTCACAAATTGTGTGCCCTGTACCTCCTCCCTAATGGTAGCAATGAGAAGAGGGCACTGATGGGAGTCCTTACTGATGGATACTACCTTTTCGAGGCATCATTCCTTAAAGATGTCCTGGATGCTGGGGAGGCTAGTGCCCGTGATGGAGCTGACTGAGTTTACAACTCAGGGAAAAGGCACCAGCATTCCACTCTATCCAAGCCTCTGAATATCTTGTACACCTCTATATCAAGTTGCCTTTCATCCTCCTTCACTCCAAGCTCACTCCAGGTTTCCTCATGAGCAACGCTAACTATTCCAGGCAGCTTCCTGCTGAACTTTGCATTCTGGAAGCTTTCAGCTTTACTCTTGTTCAGCTGAAAAGGACCCAAATCCTCCACTGACCTGATTAGACAGTTCCAGACATCTGCTCACCTCCTCCCCTACCCTGCCCACCCTGCTATCCCAGCTCAGGCAAAGCACAACCCACCCTTCCCAAAACACTGTCCAAACCAGGAGAACCGCTGATAAGGTTCACTCCAGCAGATTAGAGAGGCGAAAGGATCTTCTATTCTTTTGCAAGCTGATATGGCAAATGGATGGGTGCGAGGAGGTGGGATAGGACTGAATGTGAGAACTATGACTGGGAACAGTGGAGGCACATGAATAAACTTAAGGATATGTCCACAACCATGGGATTTGGTTTATAGGGCTCGTTCCCGTGGTTAGCTGTCGAGATGGTGCGGAGGGAACAAGGCGAATAGGCATGCTCACCAGCATTCGGCTTCAGACCGCAGCCAGATCAGATGTCCTAGACTTCCCACTGGGTAGAAAAGCAGTGCTCCAGCCACCGACTCGGATGCCAGCCCTGAGTACCAGCAAGACCGTGAGCAGGAAATCTCTCAGCACCGAGGAAACTGTGGAGATACAGGAGCCTGAACAACTCAGACACAGCTTCTCCTCTGCCATCGGATTTCTGAACACAACACTATCTCACTACTTTTGACTGGCTGCATCTCCAGACAGATCAAAAGATGCTGCAGAGGGTTGTAGACTCAGCCAGCACCATCGAGGACAACTTCAAAGGGTGAAGGCAGCAGCCATTATTCAGGACCACCGCCCTCTTCTCATTCCTCCCATCAGGAAGGAGGCATAGATCCTGAAGACTCACACTCATCGTCCTCACAGAGTGGTGAATCTGTGGAATTCTTTGCCAGAGGCTGTTGCGGAGTCCAAGTCTTCATGTATTTTTAAGGCAGAAGTTGATAAGGCTCTTGATTGGTCAGGACATGAAGGGATATGGGGAGAAAGCAGGAGATTGGGACTGAGAGGAAAATTGGATCAGACACGATGAAATGGCGGAGCAGACTCGATGGGCCAATTCTGCTTCTACCTTATGGTCTTAGGAACAGCTGCTTCTCCTCTGCCACCAGATTTCTGAATGATCCATGAACACTACCATACCATTTTGCTCTCTTTGCACTACTTTTTAAAAAAAATCTTATTGTAACTGATGAGTCCTTTTATGTATTGGACTGGACTGACAATAGGTGAAACCTGGTGATGTTGAAGGTGGGTGGGAGAGGAGGTAATGAAGAAGCTGCCAGTTTGTCCTCCTTCCCTTCCCACCACCACCTTATCTGGCTTCCTCCCCCTTCTTTTCCAGTCCTGATGAAATGTCCCAGCCCAAAACATCAACTGCTTATTCCTCTCTGTAGATGCTGCCTGACTTGCTTGATTCCTACAGCACTGGCAGAATCCCGTGTTCGTAATTTTAAAGTAAGTGCCTCCTGTGCTGTTACTGCCCCATTACTGTGTAAAGCTTTTGGGTCTATTACAGGGAGAGGGGGAAGTAAGTGGTGAAGCCCAGTGGAAGAATGGACAAGTTTTTTTTTTTAAATATTCATTTCCAGGACATTGGGATTGTGAGCAAGACCAGCAATTGCTCCTCTTGAGGAGACAGAGGTGAACAGCTGTCCAGTAGTCAAGTGTAATTACAGAGCCCTATTACGTCCTTGTTATCACACTCACAAAATGGCTTACACTTTAATTAAAAAGAGAACTTACTTGTCAGCAGAATGGTATTCCTGCCCCATCATGAACTGTAGATTATCTATAACGACATGGCTGATGTCATACATGTAGACCGCATGCTGCATAGTGTTGATGACTGACCTGGGCAGCAGAGAGACAGATTCTGTTAGTCACCAGTCTAAACAGTGCTTCTCAGAAACATCGATAAGACCTAGAACAGAAATTGCAATGCATTTGAAAGCCCAAAGAGGCTCAGTGACCCTTTGAACGATTCCTAATTTCACTGCACACCTTTTGCAATGTAGCTGCGATTTCTCGCCCTCAGTGCAAACCAAAAGCTGCGATTCAAACTCAGTTTGCCTACAAGTTAGATCCAGCGGCCACTTTACTTGATACATCTGCTCATTAATGCAAATATCTAAACAGCCAATCACGTGACAGCAACTCAATCCATCAATGCTTGCAGACATGGTCAAGAGGTTCAGTTGTTGTTCACACCAAACATTAGAAAGAGGAAGAAATGTGATCTGAGTGACTATGACTGTGGAATGACTGCCTATCTCAGAAACTGCTGATTTCCTGGGAGTTTCATGCACAACAGTCTAGAGTTTACAAAGAATGGCAAGAAAGCAAAAAAATTAAGTGAGTGGCAGTCCCATGGGCAAAAACACCTCATTAATGAGACAGGTGAGAAGAGTCTGCCAGACTGGTTCAAGCTGACAGGAAGGTGACAGCAACTCAAATAACAATGTGTTACAACAGCGGTGTGTCGAAGAGCATCTCTGAATGCACAACACATTGAATGCTGAAGTGGATTACAGCAGAAGCCCACACTGGGTTCCACTCCAGGACCACTAATAGATTTATTATAACACCATGAGACCTAGGAGCCAAATCCAGTCCGACATTCCATCACGACTTACCCCTCACAACCCCATTCTCTTGGCTTCTCGCTGTAACTTTTGACACCACCCTGGCTAATCAAAAACCTATCAAACTCTGCTTTAAATATACTCAATGACTTGACTTCCATAGCCGTCTGTGGCAATGAATTCCACAGATTCACCATCCTCGGGCTAAAAGAAATTGCTCCTCATCGCTGTTCTAAAGTCTTTCTATTCTGAGGCTGTGCCCTCTGGTCCTAGACTCGCCCAATATGGGAAACATCCTCCTTACATCCACTCTATTGAGGTCTTTTGATATTCAATAGGTTTCAATCAGATCCCCTCTCAGTCTTCTAAACTCCAATGAGTACAGGCCCAGAGCTTCTCATGTTAACCCTTTTGTTGCCAGAATCATGCTCGTGAACCGCCTGTAGACGAGAGCTTCACAAGCTGGGGTCCACAGACCCCTTGGTTAATGATAAGGGTCCATAGCATAGAAAAGGTTGGGAAACCCAGCTCTAGACATTCTCCAATGCCAGCATGTCTTTTCTTAGATAATAGCCCAAAACTGCAAATGAGGCTTCACTAGCATCTTACAAAGCCTCAGTATTAGACGCTTCCTTGTATTCTAGCTCTATTCAAAATGAATGCCGACATTGCATCCGCCTTCCTTGACACTGAAAAGTTTTCCTTTAAGAAACCCTGCATGAGGATTCCCAAATCCCTTTACATCTGGTTTTTTAATTTTCTGCAGTCTATCCTTTTATTCCTGTAACCAGAATACATGACTATACACTTATATACACTATATTCCATCTTCCATTTTGTTCATTCTCCCAATCTATCCAAGTCCTTCTGCAAACTCCCTAGATCCTCAACATTACCTGCTCCTCCACCTATCTTCACACTGTCAGCAAACTTGGCCACAAAGCCATCAATTCAGTCTGTCATCCGAATCATTGGCATGCAACGTGAAAAGTAGTGGTCCCATCATGGACCCCTGAGGAACATCACTGGTCACTGGCAGCCAACCAGAAAAGGCCCCTTTTATTCCCACTCTTTGCCTCTTGCCAGTCAGCCAATCTTCTACCCACGCTAGTATCCTTCCTGAAATACCATGGGCTCTTATCTTGTTAAGAAAGCTCAGATGCTGCACCTTGTCAGAGCCATTCTGAAAATCCAAATAAACAACATCTACTGACTCTCCTTTGTCTGGCCTGTCTGTTATTTCAACATATTTGTCAGGCAAGATATCCCCTTAAGGAAACTATGCTGTCTTTGGCCTATTTTATCATGTGCCTCCAAGAACCCCGAAACCTCATCCTTAATTGTGGACCCAACCACTGAAGTCAGGGTAACTAACCTACAAGTTCCTTTCTTCTGCCTCCTTCTTGAAGAGTGGTGTGATATTTGCAATTTTCCAGTCCTCTGAAACCATGCCAGAATGAATTGATTCTTGAAAGATCATTACTAATGCCTCCACAATCTCTTCAGCTTCTTCTTTCAGGACCCATCTGGACCAGGTAACTTATCTACCTTCAGACCTGTCAGTTTCCCAAACACCTTCTCCCTAGTAATAGTAACTACACTCACTTCTGCCCCCGGACACTCCCCAATTTCTGGTATACTGCTAGTATCTTCCACAATGTGGATGCAAAATTCCTATTGTTTGTCCGCATTCCCCCCCAACAGTTCCTACTCATGAAGATATTGGTCCCCCTTGGGTTCAGGTGTAACCCACCCTTTTTGTACAGGTCATACCCTCCCCAGGAAAGATCCCAATGATCCAGAGATATGAAACCCTGTTTCCTGACAAGCATTCATCTGCCAAATCATCCTGTTCTTTTAAGCACCCCTGCCTACATAGAACATAGAAATCTTCAGCACACTTCAGGCCCTTTGGCCCACAATGTTATGTAACCTACTGAAGAAAGTGGCTAGAATTTCCCTACCACATAGCCCTCTATTTTTCTAAGCTCTATGTACCTAACTAAGAGTCTCTTAAAAGACTCTGGTCTTTTAAAAGACCCTAAAGGCTCTGCAACATCAATAAGTTCTGAGCACACACACACCCCCCCCCCCCTTCAATCTACAGAACTGGTTTCCTCTTTCCACTTCCAGTATCTGTTCTTTCTTATCAGTGTTATGTGCTTCAGGCGCCATTCATTGCAGTACTGTGTGGATATTGTAACATATCATAACCAATATTGGGTTGTTCCTGTGCATTTCATATAGAAATGGAATCTGTTTCTCAGGAATAGCCTGATACCCACTGATTTCCTGTCCTAATATCTCAGAACATAGTTTGCCCATGAAGTGCTGAACTAATTAAGGGAATGACACCTAATCCCTCTTACCTGCACAGGGTCCAAATCTTTCCATTCAGCTGCACATTTTTGTGCCTAAAACCTTTAAATGCTTCCATTGGATCCACCTCCAGCCTCCCCCACCCCCATGAAGCACGGTCCAGAACCCACCACTCTCTTGTGTAAAAATAAACAGACAAGCGCACCTCCCTCTCTCACTTAAAATACACAACTTCTAGCGTTAAGACATTTTGAACATGTGGAAAAAAGATACTGGCTGTCTACTCCATCTATGCCTCGCATTATTGTATCAAGATACTGGCTGTCTACTCCATCTATGTCTGGCGTAACTGTATCAAGTTCTATTAGGACTTCTATCAGTTTCTGCCACTCCAGAGGAAACAAAACAAGTTTGCCCAACCTTTCCTCATAGCACAAGCCTCTAACCCGGGCAGCATCCTAGTAAATCTCTTCAGCACTCCCTCCAAAGCCTCCACACCCTTATGCAATGGGACGGTTTGAACTGATGCAGCCTAACCTGAGCTTTATACAAACACAACATAACTTCCCGACTGGAAGTCGATGCCCTAACTAATAAAGGCAGGTATGTCTTCATTACCCTCCGTAAACTTGTAAGACCGCTTTCAGGGAGCTACAGACTTGGACCCCGAGATCCCTTTGTGCTTTAAAAGAGAGATTAGCTTTATCTGTCACATGTACATTGAAACAGAGTGAAATGCGTTGCTTATGATGTGCTGGGGGCAGCCTTCCAAGTGTTGGCTAATCTTCTGGCCCAACCTAGCAAGCCCACAAATTACTGACCCTAACTAGTACGTGTTTGAAATGTGGGAGGAAATTCTCCTGGTCACAGGGAGAACATACAAAGCTCCATACAGATAGTGGTGGGAACTGAACGTCAATCCTCTCATCACTGGCAATGGAGAGCACTATGCTAACCCACTGTGTTACTGTGCCACCCTGTTTAAGAGTCCTGTCATTAGCTGTGTACTTTCCCTTTACGTCTGTCTCTTTTGTTTGACAAGGCCCCAGGGACAGTCTCTCTCTCTCTCTCTCTCTAAACATTGCCATACAGGTACAAGTTGTTACTGTCTCTGTCAGGTACTTCACTTGATGCTCTGCTGCCCATGGAACGTCATGAAGAACAGAGGCAGGTTCTCGAACTTGTCAGCCCACTCGTCGTAGCTGTCCAGCTGATTGTCCAGGCGCTGCATCGCAAACTGTGTCAGCATGATCTTGGCCAGTCGGACATTGCTGATCTCGAAGCTTCCCCACAGGGTGCTCACCCCTTGGATGCAGAGGTCCAGGGCATACTCGCTGATCAGGGTGGTCTTCCCGCTGCCCGTTGGACCTGTTTGCAGGAACAAGACAGGTGGTTAGAACGCGCCCAACACAGGGCCATTGGTTACCTGACCCCTGCCACAGTGAGCTACAGAGAACCCCAACAACGCAGTGGCTGGAGACACGAACAGCAGAGTTAGCTGTGCTCCCACTTCATCCCAGTGTGGTAGCAAGGGTGCACAAAATCAAAGCCGCGCTTGTTGTGTGCAGTCAACAATTCCGTTTCCTGCTCACATCAGCTGTGAAATGGAAAGCAAAGACCACTTTAGACAATTGCAAGCCTCAGTAGAGCAGCCAATATAATCAAAGAGCCCACCTACCCCAGACATTTTCTCCTTGCCCCTCTCCAAATGGCTGAAAGCACCAACCACCAGGCTCAAGAACAGCTTCTACCCCACTGTTAGCAGACTTTGAATGGACCTCTTGTATAATTTAGACTCTTGGCCTCACAATCTACCTCATTATGATCGTGCAATTTATTGTTTACCTGCACTGCACTCTCTCTGTAGCTGCTAGACCTTATTCTGCTTTGGTATTGACTTACCCCATTCAACCACAATGCACGGTGCAGAGACCTGATCTGTGTGAACTGTGTACAGGACGAGCTTTTCACTGTATCTCGGTACCTATGACAGTAATAAACCACAACCTTCCTGAATTCCTTCATGGGGTGTGGTATTTCTCACAAAGACCAGCATTAACTGCCCCGGTGAATGTAAAATTGACATAGTGAAGGAGCCTCAACACAGTCTTCAGCTGCCTCAGGATACTTCCAGTGTTAGCTAACTTAACTGTAAAGAGTTTGGTCAAAATTGGATTGTTTTCTCTAGAACATCAGAGGCTGCATCTGTGGGGGATCTGATGAAAGAATATAAAATTAAGTGAGGCATAAATAGGCTAGAAGTCAGAGTCTCTTCTCCCCCGGGTAGGAAACATTAAATTCAAGAGAGTGTTTCTTTACGGTGAAAGCAGGAAGGAAATTTACTTGGTACGGCTTTGGTTCACATGGGGAATGGCAGATGCCTGGAGCACACTGCCAAGGGAAGAGCTGGAAACAGAGACAGTAGCATTCTCATTTAGATAGGCACATAAACAGGAAGATCGGCAGTTTAAACTGGCCCATGGTCAGCACAGACAATGCGGAGTAAAGTGCTGTATGTCTACTGCAAGGTCAAGGGTTAAAGATAAAAGGTGAAATGTTTAAAGGGAACATGAGGGGAAATTTCTTCACTCAGAGGGTGGTGAGAGTGTGGAATGAGCTGCCAGCAGAAGTGGTGGGTGTGGGTTCGATTCCAAGATTTAAGAGAAGCTCGAATTGATAAATGGACAGGAGGGGTAGAGAGGGCTACGGTCCAGGTACTGTTACCTGATTCCATGTTCTAAACTCCTTGTAAACAGTAAAATGTATGGACTTGAGGGGAGGACTCAGCCAGTTCCATCATGGTTCCAGCTTTCTTCCACAATCAAGGATGTGTGTCAGGAAGACAACATCCATCACTGAGGACCCCACAGTGCCCTTTACTCAATGCTGCCATCAGGCAGGACATACAGGACTGTGAAGGTACACAACTCAAGATTCAACAGCAATTTCTTCTCCACTGCCATCAGGTTCTGGAATAGAGCTGAAAATTCTACCTCAGATTGTATTTCCCTCAAGTTGCAGACCTACCTTCAAATCTCTTACTATCTTTTCTTTCAGTTATTCCTGACGAAGGGTCTCGGCCCGAAACGTCGACAGTGCTTCTTCCTATAGATGCTGCCTGGCCTGCTGCGTTCCACCAGCATTTTGTGTGTGTTGCTTGAATTTCCAGCATCTGCAGATTTCCTCGTGTTTGCAGTAACGTTATGTTATTTTCTTATACTTTGTCATGTAGGTTGTGGGCAATTTATAGTTTATGTTACGTTTGTAATGTACTGTGGTGCTGCTGCTGCAAAAAGCTAATTTTCATGCCATTTTTATCCAGAGTATATATATATGTGTATGTGTGTGTGTGTGTGTGTGTGTGTCTGTGTGTGTGTGTGTGTGTGTGTCTGTGTGTGTGTGTGTGTGTGTGTGTGTGTGTGTGTGTGTGTGTGTCTGTGTGTGTCTGTGTGTGTGTGTGTCTATATATATATATATATATATATATATATATATATATATATATATCCATAACAGTAAACTCAAACTTGAACACATTCAGTCTGGTTGCTGCCCTAATGCAGGAAGGGCAAGAGCCAATCTGAGCACAGCAAGTGCCCACAAGCGAACGAGATAAATGGCCAAGTGAGTCCTACCACACACTAAATGCTGAAGGAACTCAACAGACAGGCAGCATCTAGAGGCCAGAATAAAAATTTGCGCGGGGGGTGGGGGAAGAAAAGCCGGTCTCCAGAGATGTTATCTGACCTGCCGAGTTCCTCCACCACTTTGTTTGTGCTGTTCTAGATTCCAGCATCTGCAGGACCTCTTGTGTTCACATTATACTCTGAACGAGAGATTCTGCAGATCCTGGAAATCCAGAGTGACACACAAAAAATGCCGGAGGAATTCAGCAGTCAGGCAGCATTGAGTCCTGGTGAAGCCTGGAACGCCAGCTGTTCATTGGACTCCATGGATTTGGCTTGGCTGAGCTCTTCCAGCATTCTATGTGTGGTATTGCCTTTCCCTGTGTACTCTCTCTAAGTGCTTACAGTTTTTACACTGACCTGTACAGATGGCTGATATCACTGTATTCCAGTACTTGCAACAATAATGAACCAAAGGAACATGAATAAATTGGGAATAATATTGGTTTATCAGTGCCATGTGTACTGAGGTGCAGTAAAAATCTTTAGACACAAGAGATTCCGTAGATACCACAAAACCTGGGCAACACAAAGTGCTGGAGGAAGTCAAGTCAAGCAGCATAGAGCCAGAACGCTGTAGCACAGAGACAGGGCCTTCATCCCATTTTGTCCATGCCGCACGTACCTCTGCCGCCCACGTACTTATCCAGACTTCTCTTAAACACAATCAAATCCCCATCCACCCCGTCCACTGGCAGCTCATTCCAAACTTGCACCACCTTCTGAGTGAAGTTCCCCCTCAGGTTCCCCTTGAACGTTTCACCTTTCACCCGTGACCTCTTGCTTTAGCTTCACCCAACCTCAGTGGAAATAGTCTGGCATTTTCACCCCAGCTGCGCCCTCATAACTTTGTATTCCTCCATCAAATCTCTATTCATTCTTCAATACTCAAGGGATGAAGTCCTAATCTATTCAACCTTTCCCTGTCACTCAGAGCCTGGCAACATCTGTACTCTTTCAATCTTGCTGATACCTTTCCCGTAGTTAGGTGATGTAATGGTTGATGTTTCATTTCAGGGGGAGACCCTTCATCGGAACTATGTGACTGTTTATTCCCCTCCGTAGATGCTGCCTGACCTGCTGGAGTCCTCCTGTATTTTGTGTACATAGCTCACGAGATTTGCACCATTTGCAGAACCCCCTGTGAAATCCCTAGTGGTGGGAGTAGACTGGGGGGGGGGGGTGGTTGGCTACCTGTGAACACCGTCAGCTCCCCTTTGCGATGACCCTTGAGGATCTTGTTGAGGTCAGGGAACCGCTGCCACTTGACGCCGGAGATCTGTTCGGTGTTGGCCAGCTCCCCGAACACGTCGTCCCGCAGCTGCCGGAAGGAGACAATGGATTTGTGGCTGGCGGAGACGGCCCCCTTCATGATCTCGTCCAGGTTGATGCCGGCGGCCAGGGCCTCGAGAGGGCAGGGCTGGCCCTCACCAGGTCGCACCAACCAGCAGCGTTTCACGCCCAGCTTGCGCGCGAAGATCTTGGAGGCCTCCCAGGCCAGGAGGTCGCTGCCCAGCCACAGCACCACCTTCCGGAACTGCTCCAGGTAGGGGAGAAGGGCCGGGGGCAGGCAGCTGACGCCCCGGGGCAAGGAGACGCAGGGCTTTCCCGTGGCAGACACCACGGCCAGGCAGTCAGTCTCACTTCCAGTCAGGACAAGGGTGGTGTCCTTCCTGGTCAGCAGGTGGAGCCCGAAGAGGTTATTGTAATCACTTGGCTTAGGCAGAGTGGTGGCGACATAGTGCACCTTCTGGCCGTCCTGCTCGGTTGAGAGCAGCTTCACCCCCCTCAGTCTCAAGTCCCTCCAGCTGAACCAGGGAAACACCAGGCTCTTGGCGGGCCTTAAGTACTTCACACCCAGTTTCTTCAGTGTCTGCATGCTGACTTTGGAGATGCCAAACATGGTTTTAACCAACAGGACTTTCTCCTCCTCCATGTCGGGGAAGTTCTCGGCTTTGGTCCAGATCTCCTGCATCTCCCTCAGGTCCATCTCCTGGGCAGAGAGCTCCCGATCGTTCTCCGGCACCCTCAGCAGGACATCTGGGTCCAGGCTGTCCAACCCCTCCTTCTGCATTACCTCTAGGCAGTCCTGGAATTCTTCCCAGCTGCCCTCCAGCAGAGTGCTCTTGCACAGGAACTGCCCAGTGGTCTTGTCGATGAACAGGGAGAAGGACTCCTTCTCCACCCCAGCCGAGTCCAGTGCCTTTCCCACAAATGGGCTGGGGACGTGGAGGCAGCTGTAGCCGTCGTTGAAGGGGATGCCCTTGGCCCGGAGGTACTGCCGAATCTCAGTCACTGTCACTACCGGGGAGAAAGGGTCAGCCTCTGCTCTGGAACTCCTGCTGCCGCTGCAGAAACCAAGGGGAGTCGCAGTGCTCAGAGGGGCTACGGATCCTGGCCGCCCCCACCGGACGTCCTGCCACTTCGGCCGCCCAGCCGGCCACTGGCACGCCACCTCCACCGCAGTGCAACCTTGTCGCCAGACAGACAGCCCTCTTGAGAGGCTGGGAAGAACTCTGTGTGTGCAGCGATGCAAGCAGAACATGGCACCTGTTTAAGAAAGGAGGGTAGTTATCAGTTGAGAAAGCATCAACAAGGAACCAAGATGCTTCAAACAACCCCTCCTCCTCCTTCCCTTTCTTCCATTGTTCACTCTTTCTTCAGCCTTGTCTGTACCCCTTCCACCAATCACCTCCCAACTTCTTGCTTCACCACCCCACTATATCACCTGGTCACCCCCCCCCTCCCAACTTCTTATTCTGGGCTCATTTTCAAAGATTCTTTACAAGTTGTTTTCATTATTATTAGTTTATGTGTGCAGTACATCGTCTTTTTGTACATTGTGTTACTGTAGAGCTTTTCAAAAATTCTATTTTTTTTTCTTGTAAATGCCTACAAGAAAATGCATCTCAAAGCAGCATATGGTAACATATGTACTTTGTAATGATTTTTCTTTGACTGATGGCTTCTACCCCCTTCCTTTCCAGTCCTGATGAAGGGTTACGGCCTGAAACGACTGTTCTATCCCGAGATACGTAGGTCAGAAAATATGCAAATAACGACCACTCAAAATGGTGAAGAACCTTTTCCAAAATGAGGTGAGGTTTCCCCCGCTATCCGAAGGTAGAGCGTTCCTATGAGTAAGCTGGAATGTCATAAAGTGAAGAAGCAATTACCATGTATTTATATGGGAAAAATTTGTGAGCGTTCAGAGACCCAAAAAATAATCTACCAAATCATGCCAAATAACACATGAAACCTCAAATAACAGTAACAGAGAGTAAAAGCAGGAATGATCTGTTAAGTACACAGCCTATATAAAGTAGGAATACTTTTCTGCAATTGTTGCAGCACTGTCCACCGTAGCAAAAATCTCACGCAAGCGCTCCCGGCAGAAGCACTCTCTCCAGTAACCTTTAAGCTATGAAGCTGCCAAATAACACATAAAAATACAAAGCCTATATAAAGAAGAAATAATGTACGTCCAGTGTAGTTTCACTTACCGGAATCGGGAAGACACTGATGATGGTGTGTTAGGCTGAGTCGTCGGAGGTTGGGGTGGTGGGAGACTGGGGTGTCATCTCATCATCGTCGGTTTCCATCAGGGCAGGCAGGTCACCTTCTTCTATGTCTGCCTGCCTCGATGTCGAAGGTCGAGGTTTGTCGTCTGCTGTGGCTGATGTGGAAGGCTTGAAAAACGACAGTATGCTTGACTGCTTAGCCTCGCGCATTTTTCTATCATAGACTTCTTCGTAAGCACTCAAACCATCCTGCAAACCTGCCCTAAACCTACATACTCTTTCAAAATTAAAGTCATACTTTTCTGCAATCATTGCAGCATTGTCAATCGCAGCGAAAATCTCACGTAATTGCTTCACGTTCAGTTCCTGGATGTCTTCACTTTCGGGCCGTTCACTACTGCGTTCGGTTTCAATTGTTATCCTTTCCTCTTCTTCAGCTCTTCATCTGTCAGTTCTTGGTCATGGGATGCCAAAACCTCTTCAACATCATTTTCGTCAACTTCCACAAACCCTTAGCCAAATTCACTATATCCTTACTTCATTCACCACAATCAAAACGCTTTATTATGTCTAGTTTTACACTAAGTGTAACACCCTTTCGTGCTCTTTTAGGCTTTTCCGATACCTTAGAACTCATCTTGCTAATGGATGCACAAAATAAATTGACATAAAGTACAGATGCTCACAGGCATGTTTAAACAATGCTGGCTAGAATGCAGTTCCGGGGAGGAGCTTGGCTGCTTGGGGCGCACACTGCCTTTTTTCATAACAGTGAAAACACCTTCTGTTAGCAAAAACAGGTAACTAATGTAGGTCTTTCACAGACCTGATCACAGGACAATTTATAACGACCAATTAACCTATGAACCAGAACATCTTCAGACTGTGGGAGGAACCAGGAGCACCCGGAGGAAACCCGTGCGGTCAAGGGGAGAATATACGAACTCCTCACAGGCAGTGGTGGGAATTGAACCGGGGTCGCTGGACTGCACAGTGCTGCGCTGACCATGCTACCCTGCTGCCTAACACTACATGAAATTCCAGGTGAACAAAAACTATCGCACTCACCAGTTGTAGATGAATTGCAATTACGTAAGCGTTACACAACAACTAACTTCTGCACAATTCTGTATTTTTCCCCAAATAAATAGTAAATGTGTTGTTTCGTGAATCCTTAATTAACAGATTATTGTTTTGCAATGAGGAAGGTGTTATCAGAGTCAAAGTTGTGTATATTTCACTACATACCCCCTCAGATTTATTTTCTTACAGACATTTACAAGAAATTAAAGAAATACCTTAAGACCACAAGATATAGGAGCAGAATTAGGCCATTTGGCCCATCGAGTCTGCTCTGCCATTTCATCATGGCTGATCCTCTCAGCCCAAATCTCCTGCCCACTCCCATGTCCCTTCATGCTCTGACCAATCAAGAATTTATCAACCTCTGCCTTAAACATACATGAAGATTTGCCCTTCACAGCTGACTGCGGCAAAGAATTCAACACCCTCTGACTAAAGAAATTCCTCATCTCCATTCCAAAAGGACACCCCTCTATTCTGAGGCTTAGATTCTGAGAACTTAGATTCTCCCACCATAAGAAACATCCTCTCCACAACCACTCTATCAAGGCCTTTCACCATTCATTAGGTTTCAATGGGGTCACCCCTCATTCTTCTGAATTCTAGTGAACACAGGCACAGAGCCATCAAACACTCTTCATATGAGAAGCCGCTCAAGCCTGGAATCATTTTCGTGAACCTCCTCTGAACCCTCTCTGGTTCCATCACATCCTTTCTAAGATAGGGGCCCAAAGCTGCTCACAATACTCTGAGTGAGGCCTCACCAGTGCTTTATAAAGTCTCAACATTACATCCTTACTTTTATATTCCAGTTCTCTTGAAATGAATGCTAACATTGCATTTGCCTTCCTCACCACTGACTCAACCGGCAAGTTAATCCCTAGGGAATTCTGCTCCCAAGTCCCTTTGCTCCTCAGATTTTTGTATTTTCTCTCCATTTAGAAAATAGTCAACCCTTTCATTTCTTCCACCAATGTGCATGACCATGCACTTCCCCACATTGTATTCTGTCTGCCACTTCTTAGCCCATTCTCCTAATCTGTCAGTCCTTCTGTAGCCTCTCTACTTCCTCAAAACTACCTGCCCCTCCACCTATCTTCATATCGTCTGCAAACTTTGCAACAAAGCCATCAATTCCATCATCCAAATCATGAACTTATAATGTAAAAAGAATCAGTCCCAACACAGACCGCTGTGGAACACCACTAGCCACCGTTACCCAGCCAGAAAAGGATCCCTTTATTCCCACTGTCTCCTGTAAATCAGTAACTACTTTATCCATGCTAGAATCTTTCCTCATATGTGGTACCTTGTCAAAGGCCTTCTGAAAATCCAACTTCACAACATCCACTGATTCTTCTTTGTTTATCCTGCTTGTAATTTTTTCAAAGAATTGCGACAGATTTGTCAGACAGGATTTTCCCTTGAGGAAACCATGCTGACGATGGCCTATTTATCACGAGCCTCCAAGTACCCTGAGACCTCACCCTTAACAATTGACTCCAACATCTTCCCAATCACTGAGGTCAGACTAACTGGCCTGTAATTTCCTTCTTCTGCCCCTCTCCCTTCTTGAAGAGTGGAGTAACATTTGGAATTTTCCAGTCTTCTGGAACCATTCCAGAATCTGGTGATTCTTGAAAGATCATTACTAATGCCTCCCCAATCTCTTCAGCTACCTCTTTCAAAACCCTGGAGCATATACCTTCTGATTCAGGTGACTTATCCACCTGCAGACCTTTCAGTTTCCCCAAGAACCTCTTCTCTAGTTACGGTAGCTTCACACACTTCGTGACCTTGTCACCTGGAGCTTCCACCATACTGTTCGTGTCTTCCACGGTGAAGACTGATGCAAAATACTTATTTCATTCATCCACTATTTCCTTGTCCCCCATTAGTACCTCTCCAGCATCGTTTTCCAGTGGGACAGTATCTTCTTGCCTCTCTTTTACTCTCTGTATCTGAAGAAACTTTTGGTATCCTCTTTAATATTACTGGCTAGCTTACTTTCATATTCCACCTTTACCTTTTTAAACAACTTTTTAGGTGCCTTCTGTTGGTTTTTAAAAGCTTCCCAACCCTCTAACTTCTCACTATTTTTTGCTCTATTTATCATATGCCCTCTCTTTGGCTTTTATGGCCTCTCGCCAGCCATGGCTGTGTCATCTTGCCTTTAGAATACTTTTCAAGATCTGTGTGTCTTCAGAGTAGCTCAATGGATATGATTAAATATTCCCATCTCAGCCGGCTACAGCTGAACCACAACTGCATCCAAGGTCTGTACGTTTAGTAAAGATGTTTTAATATGATTGAACAATCTATCACTGGTTAAAATTGATGGAAATAATGCCGATTGTGACTATACTTCCTGTAGGAAATGTGGCTGTTGCTCGGGACTACAAGGAAAGAAGGTTTTCAACTCCCAATACCGACGATACTGCTAACAAACATACAGTCTCTGGCAAATAAAACTGACGATCTGAGAGCTAGGGTGCTGTATCAGGCGTGCATCGTCTGCATCGCAGAATCTTGGTTAACCCCTCTGTACTGGACATAGTGATTCAGATTGATGGGTTCACTATACACAGTCAGGATAGGATCTGTCACGTCCCTCAAAAGCAGAGGTGGTGGTGTATGGCTCATTATCAACTCCTATTTGCACACAAAAGTATCAGTGATTTCCCAATTCGGCTCACCGGACTTGGAATATTCAGCAATTCAGTGCCATCCATTTTACCAGCCGCAGGTTTCTGCGATCATTTTGGTAGCAGTGTACGCTCCACCTCAGGACAATGTCAAACAGGCTCTGGGTGATCTGAGCTATGGGATCAACATACACAGAACAGCGCACCCTGACACCTTCACTATCATTTTGGGGGATTTTAACCAGGCCAGCCTGAAAAAACTCACTAAATAATTACCATCAACAAATCACCTGCTGTACCAGAGGAAATAACACGCGGGACCACTGTTACACCACCGTCAAGAGCACTTACTGTGCTATTCCCCACCCACACTTTGGAAAGTCTGCCCACCTGGCTGAACATCTACTCCCTGAGTATAGGCAGAGACTGAAGACTGCAGCACCAGTAGTGAGGACCAAGAAGGTTTGGACAAGGGAAGCACAGGAGCGCCTACAGGACAGCTTTGAATCGGTGGACTGGACTGTATTCAGGGATTCATCATCAAATCTGGATGAGTATGCTGCAGTTGTTACCGACTCCATTGAAGCTTGTGTGGATGAGTGTGTGCCTACGAAAACTTGCTGTACAATCCCAAACCAAAAGCCGTGGATGAACCAGGGGTTCGGCGTCTGCTGCGATCTAGTCAGACTATCCACCTGCTGCAAAAAGGGCAACAATTATACCAGTGCCAGTAGTGTGGGCTGCCTGAATGACTATCATCCAGTAGCACTCACACCTACAGTGATGAAATGCCTTGACAGGTTGGTCATGGCTCAACTGAACTCCTGCCTCAGCAAGGACCTGCACCCACTGCAATTTGCCTATCGCCACAATAGGTCAGCGGCAGATGCAATCTCAATGGCTCTTCACACCGCCTTAGATCACCTGGACAATACAAACACCTGTGTCAGGATGCTGTACATTGACTATAGCTCCACAGTTAATACCATCATTCCTACAGTCCTGATTAATAAGCTACAGAACCTGAGCCTCTGTGCCTCCCTCTGCAACTGGATCCTCAACTTCCTAACCGAAAGACCACAATCTGTGCGGATCAATAAGAGTATCTCCTGACAATCAACACTGGCGCAAGTCAGGAGTGTGTGCTTGGCCCACTGTTTTTCTCTCTCTATACCCATGACTGTGTGGACAGGCACAGCTCAAGTGTCATCTATAATCTTGCTGACAATACAACCATTGTTGGCAGAATCTCAGATGGAGATAAGAGGGCATACAGGAGTGAGATATATCAGCTAGCTGAGTTGTGTCGCAGCACCACAACGTCAAACACTTGCAGGACTCTCAGTACCAGTAACTGTGGTGTTAACTGTTCAGGCTACCAAAATGGTTCCTCTGTATTGTTGTAATCAAATGGCTTCTCTGTAATGTTATTTAATGCTGTAATGAGTTTCTGTATCTGGTATGTTTGGGTTATGACTGCCGATAAGTCACTTGGAGAACAGTTAAGTCAATCATCAAGGAATGCAAAGAATAAATATGGTACAGCTGTTAATCTGCCTAGAGCAGGCCATCCTCAAAAACTGAGTGACCGTGCAAGAAGGGGACTAGTGAGGGTGGTCACCTAGAGACCCCATGACAACTCTAGAGGGATTACAGGCTTCAGAGGCTGAGATGGGAGAGACTGCACATACAGCAACTGTTGCCAGAATACTTCCCTCGTCTCAGCTTATGGGAGAGTGACAAAGAGAAAGCCACTGTTGAAAAAAACTCACATGAAATCTCAGCTAGAGTTTGCCAAAAGGCATCTGGGAGACAGTGAAGTTGACTGGAAGAAGGTTCCATGGTTTGATGAAACCAAAATTGAGCTTTTTTGCCATCAGACTTAACGCTATGTTTGGTAAGCCAAACACTACACATCATCCCTACCATGAGGCATGGTGGTGGCTGCATCATGCTGTGGGGATGCTTCACTGCAGCAGGTCCTGGAAGGCTTGTGAAGGGAGAGGGTAAAATGAATGCAGCAAAATACAGGGAAATCCTGCAGGAAAACCCGATGCAGTCTGCAAGAGAACCGTGACTGGGGAGGAGATTTTTTTCCAGCAAGACAATGACCCCTCTCCCCCCCCCCCCCCCAAGCATAAAGCCAAAGCTACACAGAAACGGCTTAAAAACAACGACATTAATGTCCTGGAGTGGTCAAGTCAGAGTCCGGTCCTCAATCCAATTGGGGATTTGTGGCTGGACTGGAAAAGGACTGTTCACTCACAATCCCCATGCAATCTGACAGAGCTTGAGCAGTTTTGTAAAGAATGGGGAAAAATTGCAGTGTCCAGATGTGCAAAGCTGATAGAGACCTATCCACACAGACTCAAGGCTGTAATTGCTGCCAAAGATGCATCTACTAAATACTGACTTGAAGGGGCAACCAATTATTTTGTGTTTAATAATTGTAATAAATTTAAACTAATTTGTAAAAATTTGTTTTCACTTTGACACCAAAGAGCCCTTTCTGCTGATCAGTGTTAAAAAAGCCAAATTAAATCCACTGTGATTCAACGTAGTAATCCGATAAAGCATGAAAACTTCTGGGGGAGGGGAGAGGTGAATAGTTTTTATAGGCACTGTATATTACTGTAATTGATTTCTTCTATATTATTGTGTATTGCATTGCACTGCTGTATCAAGTTAACAAATTTCACAACATATGCCAGTGATATTAAACCTGATACCGATTCCCCTTAGGGATGTATATATTCTATACCTTACGAATTGCTTCCAGAAATTCCAGCCATTGCTGTGCTGCCATCACACTGCTAGTGTTCTTTTCCAATCAATCTTGGCCAACTCCACTCTCGTGCCTCTGTAATTCCCTTTACTCCACTATAATTCTGATATCAGGCTTTAGCTTCTCCTTCTCAACTTTCAGGGTGACTTTGATCATATTATGATCAACTGCCCCAAAAGGTTCCTTTACCTTAGAGCTCTCTACTCAATTCCAGATCACTGCACAACACCCAATCCAGAACAGTGATCCCCTGGTGGGTTCAACCACCAGCTGCTCTAAAAATCCCACCTCTTAGGCACTCTATAAATTGCCCCTTCTTGGAATCCTTCACCAATCTGCTTTTCCCCAATCTAGCTGCATATTGAAATTTCCCCATGATTATTGTAGCATTGCCCTTCTGGTATGCATTTTCTATCTCCCATTGTAATATGTAGGCCACATCCTCATTACTGTTTGGAGGTCTGTATACAGCTCCCATCAGGGTCTTTTTACCCTTTCAGTTCCTTCGCTCTATCCGCAATGACACAGTACCTCCGACCTATGTCACCCCTTCCTAATGATTTGATTTAATTCCATTACCAACAGAGCAGTACCATCCCCTCTGCCCTCCTGCCTGTCCTTTTGATACAATGTGTATCCTTGGACATTAAGATCCCAGCTATAATCTTCTTTCAGCCATGATTCAGTGATGCCTACATCTTACCTGCCCACAAGGATATTGGACCCTCCCGGTTCAGATGTAACCCGTCCCTTTTGGACAGGTCGTGCTTTCCCCAGAAGAGATCCCAATGATCCAGAAATCTGAACCCCTGACCCATGCACCAGTTCCTGAGCCACATATTCACATGACAAATCATCCTATTCTTACCCTCACTGGCACATGGCACAAGCAGCAATCCAGAGATTACTACCCTGGAGGTCCTGGTTCTCAACTTTCTAACTAGCTCCCTAAATTCTCTCTTCAGGTCCTCCTCACCTTATCTACCTATGTCAATGGTGCCAATATGCTGCTCGCCCTCACCCTTGAGAATGCAATGGACCTGATCTGAGACATCTCTGATCCTGTCATCAGGGGGGCAGCTCTTAAAGATAGCGGAGTCAAGGGATATGGGGAGAAGGCAGGAACGGGGTACTGATTGTGGATGATCAGCCATGATCACATTGAATGGCAGTGCTAGCTCGAAGGGCCGAAGGGCCTACTCCTGCACCTATTGTCTATTATCTACAACATACCATCTGGGTGTCTCTATTGCCCCCACAGACCTGGTCTCTGTTCCTCTGTTATCTCCCATCACCACTGAAGTCCTCTTCACCTCCCTCTCTTCTGAGCCGCAGCACCATTCTCGGTGCCGGAGACCCGGTCACTGTGTCCCCCCTCAGTAGTATCTGAAGTTGTATAACTTTTATTTAGGGGAACGGCCTCGGGTGTACCCTGCACTGGCTGTGCATTCCCCCTCCTTCTCCTGAATACTTATGAAAAACTACATACACATGCAAAGTCTACCAAACCAACGTGTATAAGATGACCAATGGTATAAATAATAAAAAGGTAAATAATTCTGATCCTGAAATAAATAACACAGGGAACATAAATTGCCAGAGTCCTTGTAGAGTCAATTCAAGGTTGAGGTGAGTAAAGTTTCTCCGCGCAATTTGCTGGTATCATTGGCTGTTGCCTGAAAGGTGCTAGCTAACGATCAACATTGTTAATGCTAATCACAGCCTACCTTTACTCACCGGATTTCCCATGCGCTGGACAAGGCAGCCGCGGGAACGGCGGCGACTGGAGCCCGTGTCCACCCGGGGGAGAGCTGCCCGCCACGTGTGGCTCCGCGCGTTCTCTGTATCAAATAAAGTTCAAAAAAATCCGTTTTTTCACGTTGCACTCGTTTTCCCCGAGGAGGAGGAGTTTGAATAAATGATTATCTAACACGTACGGTATTGTATTATCTAACTTTACGAGCGGGAGACTAGCCGATCTAAATACTGTACTGGGTTTCGCGACCCGTGTGAACAGTTTATTTCAACACAAATGAACAACTGCAACGGTCACAACATTCAAAGGTCAACACCAAGAAAAGGGTTAAGTGGAGTTGGGATTATACAGCAAGACTGTCTCTATTGTATTCGAGTACAGCACAATGGCTCATTTACGTACTCGTTTCGGGATAAATAACAAATGTTTTTTTTATTTTTGCTGTGAGTATTGAGACGGGAATTGGATTGAAGGAGCCCCCCCCCCCCTCCACTCCACTCCCCGACCCAGTTAACGGATGTAATTTCCCAGAGTGTTTGGCCACTCTGGACCCGAGTTAAATACACGCACCAACAAGAAATCTGCTGGAGGAAGGCAGCGGGGTCAATGAACCGTTGGCGGTTCGGATCGAAAGCCTGCACCTGCCCTACGGGTGCTGCTCGACCCGTTGAGTTCCTCCAGAGACCCCTCTGCTGCTCGGGATTCCGCCATCTGCGGTCTCTCGTGTCTCCAAAGCCACGCACTGGGCTCGCTGCAGCCTGTCAGCAGGGAACACACAGCGTCCAGCGAGGGAGGCTGAGCCGACACCACCTACCTACCCGCCTGCGGGCTCCGGCCTCTCGAAGGGGCGGACACGTGCGCCAGCCCGGTCCGGCAACTACGCGCGGTGCCCATCGGCGACCGTGGGAAGGGAGGGGGCCTGTCAATCATGCGTTACCCGGGGCAACTGCCGTCCCCAGGTTGCCTCCCCACCGCCGGTATCCCGGTGCACGGGCGGAGCGGTTTGGACGGCGCACACAGCGCATGCGGGCGGACGGGTTTGGACGGCGCACACAGCGCACACGTGCTTTGCCGGCGGCGTCCGGTCGGCGCTGGGGGAGGAATAGCGGGGACGGACATGGTGGAGAGGCCGAGATGACGGCCCGAGGAACGGCTAGCCGCTTCTTGCAGAGTGTTCTGCAGAACGGTGTGGGCAGGTACATCTGCCAGCTGAAGAGGCTCAGCATCGTCTTCAGCGCGAGTGCTGCAGGCAGCAGAGGGGTCAGGTCAGTAGGCCGCGTCCCTTCAGGATTTCCAACACCTCCCACACAATGAAGGTCAACTGTCTGTTTCTCTACAGACACTGCCCTTGCCTTCTGCGTACCTGCAGCGTTTTGTGTGTCGCCCCTTCTCTTCCCTGCTTATTCGCTTGCCTGTATAAATGTTATATGCTCATATTATTGTATGAGCTCCTATCACAGGTGGGTGGGGGGAGAAATATGTCTTGCACATCTCCTTTAAACTTTCCTCATTTCATCTTAAGTATATGCTTAAGGTGTGTAAAAAGGGCCTGAAGGATCATTGGGGACCTGAGTCACCCCAACCACAAACTGTTCCAGCTGCTACCATCCGGGAAACGGTACCGCAGCGTAAAAGCCAGGACCAACGGGCTCCGGGACAGCTTCTTCCACCAGGCCATCATGAATTTATCAGTCTGCTGACACAACTGTATTTCTATTTTATATTGACTATCCTGTTGCACATACTGTTTATTTTAAATTAATACAATCGCACATTTAGACGGAGACGTAACGTAAAGATTTTTACTCATGTCTATGAAGGATATAAGTAATAAAGTCAATTCAATTCAATATGCTCTCTAGTACTTGACATTTTCACCCTGAGGAAAAAGACTATCATATTAGTGTGAGACCCGTGGAAGGGGCTCGGCCCAAAATGTCGACTGTTTACTCTTTTTTTTCCCATAGATGCTGTCTGGCCTGCTGAGTTCTAACATTTTATATGTGTTGCTATCATATTAACCCACGTTTGGGCCATGTTCTAAACCTTTCTTATCCTTTTCAAATGTTTTTTAAATTTAATTGTACCCAATTTTTATGCCAGCTTGTTCAATATGCCTACCACCTTCTATATTGAAAATTACATTTGCCTTACAGAAGGCAGGAAGTAGTCATGTTTAACTTTTCACCACCTCAGTTAAATCTCTTAATTTTTGACTCCTCTATCCAGAGGAAAGGACAGTGACCAGCCATGGGTGATTTTATAAGGCCTTCCCTCAGTATCCTTTACAGGAGTTAAAAACAGTCCCACTCTGTCCAGTCTCTCCTTATACAGTACTGTGCAAAAGTCTTAGACACATGTTTACAGTGGCGCTAGAAAGTTTGTGAACCCTATAGAATTTTCTCTATTTCTGCACAAATAGACCTAAAAGGTGATCAAATCTTCATGCAAGTCCTAAAGCTAGAGAACTCACAAAAATTATACTTTTTCATTTATTTATTAATTATTCATTATTTATATGTATTTGTTGGAAAAAGTATGTGAACCTTTGCTTTCACTAACTGGTGTGACCCCCTTGTACAGCAATAACTTCAAACTTTCCAGTACTTGTTGATCAGTCCCTCACATTGGTTTGGAGGAATTTTAGGCCGTTACTCCTGACAAAACTGCTTCAACTCTTGGATGTTGGTGGGCTTCCTTGCATGAACTACTTGCTTCAGGTCTTTCCACAATATTTCTATTGGGTTAAGGTCAGGACTTTGACTCGGCCATTTCAAAACACGGATTTTCTTTTTAAACCATTCTGTTGTTGATTTACCCTTGTCATTTGGATCATTGTCTTGTTGCATTATCCGACTTCTATCAAGCTTCAGGTGACAGACTGCTACCCTGACATTCTCCTGTAAAATGTCATTATATAATTTTGAGTTCATTGTTCCCTCAGTGACTGCAAGCTGTCCAGGTCCCAAGGCAGCAAATCAGCCCTAAACCATGATGCTTCTTCCACCATGCTTCACAGTTGGAATGAGGTTTTGGTGTTGGTGTGCAGTGCCCCTTTTCCTCCAAACATAGCAGTGTGCATTTCTGCCAAAAAGTTCAATTTTTGTCTCATCTGTCTACAGAACATTGTGGAACATCTAGATGGTCTTTTGCAAACTTGAGAAGTGCAGCAATTTTTTTTTGGCGAGCAGTGGTTTCCTTCCATGAACACCATTCTTGTTTGGTGTTTTTCTTGTAGTGGACACATGAACAGAGACTTTAGCAAGTTCTAGAGATTTCTGTAGTTAAATGAGCTCGGGCACACTTCCGTGATAACTTAGCAATAAAGTGCGCTTTGTACAGTATTGCATGTGCAAGGCTTATTTTGGATCTGCAATCAGTACTTAACTTTTGGCACAACGAGGGTCACACCAGTTACTGAAAGAAAAGGTTCACATACTTTGTCCAATAAATACATGTAATATTGGATCATTATTTAATTTGGTTCTCTACATCTAGTTTTAAAATTTGTGTGAAAATCTGATCAGATTTAGGTCATTTGCAAAAATAGAGAAAATTCTACAGGGTTCTCAAACTTTCTAGAACCACTATAGCTAGAGTGCGAAAGATATTTTTACAGTACTGTAGTAATTTCATGTATTGTGACAACATGCAAGTCTCTTTCTTATGAAGTGTGTCACACATTTCAGAACATCCCAGAGTTCTGTACAATGCTTTTGAGCATCTTCCCTCCCTCTTAAGCTTCACCTCAGGGTCCAGGATAACTTTCTACTTCAGTTCTTTATGCTGCATACTGGCTGATGTTTGACCAACAGGCTCTGCCAAAGGTGATGCAGCTAGTGTAATGGGTAAGCATAGAAAACCTGCAGCACAATACAGGCCGTTTGGCCCACAATGTTGTGCCAAACATGTCCATATCCTAGAAATAACTAGGCTTACCCATAACCCTCTATTTTTCTGAGTCTCTTAAAAGACCCTATCATATCCACCTCCACCACCGTTGTCAGCAGCCTATTCCATGCACTCACCACTCTCTGGGTAAAAAAACCTAACCCCTATCATCTCCTCTGTACCTTAAACCTGTGTCCTCTTGAAGCAACCATTCTAACCTTGGGGGAAAAAGCCTCTGACAATCCACACGATCAGTGCCTCTCTTCATCTTATACACCTCTATCAGGTCACCTCTCATCCTCCATCGCTCCAAGGAGAAAAGGCTAAGTTCACTCAAGGCATGCTCCCCAATCCAGGCAACATCCTTGTAAATCTCCTCTGCACCCTTTCGATGGCTTCCACATCCTTCCTGTAGTGAGGCGACCAGAACTGAGCACAGTACTCCAAGTGGGGTCTGACCAGGGTCCTATATAGCTGCAACATTACCTCTCGGCTCCTAAATTCAATTCCACGATTGATGAAGGCCAATGCACTGTATGCCTTCTTAACCACAGAGTCAACCTGCGTAGCTGCTTTGAGTGTCCTATGGATTTGGACCCCAAGATCCCTCTAATCCTCCACACTGTCAAGAGTTTTACCATTAATACAGGTCCACAATCCCTTATCCAAAATTCTTGGGGCCAGTTGCGTTTCGGAATTCAGAATTTTTCTGACTTCATAAAATTGATAATTGATAATTAACCTGTCTCCGTGTGAGTGGGCTCTAGGACCCAGGGGAGGTCCGGACCTATGCACATCCTCCTGTATACTTTAAATAATCTCTAGATTACTTATAAAACCCAGTACAATGTAAATGCTATGTAAATAGTTGTTGTACTGTACTGTTTAGGGAATAATGACGAAAAAATGTCTGTACATGCTCAAACATCAAGTGCTGGAGAGAGAACTTCTGGTTTTTCCTGATCCGCGCTCTTTTACAAATATTATTACAGTTTATTTATAGAGTAATATACCAATAAATGAAATAGTGGGATAATTATAGACCATAAATACACTAGTACATTTTATTTCCAACAAAAACATTCAATAAAACATAAAAATATACAGCTTCAAACGAACAATCAAACATGTGGTAAATAACTTATTGGAATAAATGTAGAACGTAAATAGGACATATACAGGTTCAGACTAAGCTAAATACGTACAGGTACCTCTAGTTAAGTTGCATTACATCTGGCAAACAAAGCTAAATACTCTACAGCATACAAGTCAAACTCAAGGCCCGCGGTGGAATTATCTTTGGCCCGCGAGATAATATCTAATTACTATTAAAGCTGGCCCCAGTAATCGAAGCGCCTATGGCGTATGATATGGCTAATGCTGAGTTTATTCAGGTACCAGGTTTTCAGGGTTTTTAGTGTTTATTCGGCAGTCTTCTTCATAAGAGACGGAATTTGTAAAGTGAAACACTTTGTAGTTATAGCAGAGACTGAGACACATGAGAGCAGGCTGAAAAAACGGAGGCAACGAAAGCTGCGTTCGCACGCGTCCGACTGATCCGGCCCGCATGAAGCTGCATTTTGCTCAATCCGGCCCGTGACCTAAAATGAGTTTGACACCCCTGCTCTACAGGTACTTGATGGGCCAGGAACAGGATTCTCAAGTTGAAGCAGCACTACGACACAGTGTTTTTAAAGACTTTTTCAAGTGTCATCTGTCTCATTAACGTAGGTTTATGTCTAAGCAATCTCTTTAACTGAGTAAACTGCCATAATCTCTTGCTCACTGATAAATGCACATTGTTCAAGACCAGCAATGAACTGATCATACATTTTCACCATATCATCTTTGGTGATTTTTTTCACCTGTGCTCACTATGTCATCATCATCACTACTATCTTCATGTTTATCTGTATTTAACACCATTTCAGCAATTTCCCCATCACTCAAGGAATGCACAACGGGTGCATCATTGTCAATGTTCAGCATTTCTTTGACGTCAGCTTCCTCTAACTTATTTACACTTTCATTCGATAACATTTTAGCGTAGGTTATGAGGTTTGATATCATCATCTTCTCATTGGTGACACAAAATCCTTATTTACAGACACACCACGATCAAGCTTCTGCAATAACTCCACTTTCTGCGTTATTGATAATGATAGATGCTTCCTTCTCTTTTTTTCATTGTTACCCATAGGGGTATCTGCAGCTCTTTTTGACATTTTCACAGTGAAATTAAACACAAAGTCAACAGTAAACACAAAATATCAGCGAACGGCAAAAGCACATATAACCAGTACGAGTGCTGAGCCACAACTGATGTCTGGCGGCCTCTGCTAGTACTGCCACATCACACCCGAGTGACGTCAGCTGTTGGCGAAAAAAACTTCGGTTTTCGGATTTCAGGATTTCAGATGAGGGATTGTGGACCTGTACTATATTCTGCCATCATACTTGACCTACCAAAATGAACCACTTCACACTTAACTGGGTTGAACTCCATCTGCCACTTCTCAGCCCAGTTTTGCATCTGATCAATGTCCCGCTGTAACCTCTGACAGCCCTCCACAATATCCACAACATCCCCAACCTTTGTGTCATCAGGAAACTTACTAACCCATCCCTCCACTTCCTCATCCAGGTCATTTATAAAAATCACAATGAGTAAGGGTCGCAGAACAGATCCCTGAGGCACTCCACTGGTGACCGACCTCCATGCAGCATATGACCTGTCTACAACCACTCTTTACCTTCTATAGGCAAGCCAGTTCTGGATCTTCAAAGCAATGTCCCCTTGGATCCCATGCCTCCTTACTTTCTCAGTAAGCCTTCAGTGGGGTACCTTATCAAGTACCTTGCTGAAATCCATTTACACTACATCTACTGCTCTTCCTTCATCAATGTGTTTAGTCACATCCTCAAAAAATTAAATCAGGCTCGTAAGCCATGACCTGCCCTTGACAAAGCCATGCTGACTATTCCTAATCATATTATACCCCTCCAAATGTTCAGGATCTTCAACTTACCAACCACTGAAGTAAGACTCACTGGTCTATAATTTCCTGGGCTATCTCTACTCACTTTCTTGAATAAAGGAACAACATCGGCAACCCTCCAATCCTCCCATCCCCATTTATGATTCAAAGATCATCGCCAGAGGTTCAGTAATCTCCTCCCTCACCTCCCATGGTAGCCTGGGCTACACCTCATCTGGTCCCGACTTATCCAACTTGATGCTTTCCAAAAGCTCTAGTACATCCTCTTTCTTAATGTACATGCTCAAGCTTTTCTGTCTGCTGCAAGTCATCACTACAATCACCAATATCCTTTTTCATAGTGAATACTGAAGTAAAGTATTCATTAAGTACCTCTGCTATTTCCTCCAGTTCCATACACACTTTCCCACTGTCACACTTGATAGCTCTATTCTTTCCTGTCTTATCCTCTTGCTCTTCACATACTTGTAGAATGCCTTGGGGTTTTCCTTAATCCTGCCTGCCAATGCCTTCTCATGGCCCCTTCTGGCTCTCCTAATTTCCTTTTTAAGCTCCTTCCTGTTATCCTTATAATCTTCTAGATCTCTAACATTATCTAGCTCTCTGAACCTTCTGTAAGATTTATTACTGCCTTTGTACACCATGGTTCCTGTACCCGACCATAACTTCCCTGTCTCATTGGAATGTACCTATGCAGAACTCCACACAAGTATCCTCTGAACATTTGCCACATTTCTTTCGTACTTTTCCCTGAGAACATCTGTTCCCAATTTAAGCTTCCAGTTTCCTGCCTGATAGCCTCATAATTCCCCTTACTCCAATTAAACGCTTTTAAACACTATCTCTGATCAATAGTGCCACGCCCCTACCTCTTTTGCCTCCTTTCTGAAACATCTAAAACCCGGCACTTGAAGTAACCATTCCTGTCCCTGAGCCACCTAAGTCTCTGTAATGGCCACCACATCATAGCTCCAAGTACTGATCCACTTTGTTCACAATACTCCTTGCATTAAAATAGACACATCTCAAACCGTCCATCTGAGTGCGTCCCTTCTCTATCACCTGCCTATCCTCCTCCACACACTGCCTCCAAGCTTTCTCTATTTGTGAGCCAACCACCTCTTCCCCAGTCTCTTCAGTTCAGTTCCCACCCCACAACAGTTCTAGTTTAAACTCTCCCCAGCAGCCTTAGCAAACTTCCCCGCCAGGATATTGGTCCCCCTTGGTATTCAAGTGCAACCCATCCTTTTTGTACAGGTCACACCTGCCCCCTGCTCCAATCCCTCAGCCACACATTTATCCTCCACCTCATTCTGTTTCTATGCTCACTGTCACGTGGCACAGGCAGTAATCCTGAGATTACTACCTTTGCAGTCCTGCTTCTCAACTTCCTTCCTATCTCCCTGTAGTCTTTTTTCAGGACCTCTTCCCTTTTCCTACCTATGTCATTGGTACCAATATGTACCATGACCTCTGGCTGTTCTCCCTCCCACTGCAGGATATCTTGGACACGATCTGAAACATCCCAGACCCTGGCACCTGGGAGGCAAACTACCATCCGAATTTCTTTCCTGCATCCATAGAATCGCCTGTCTGACCCCCTAACTATAGAGTCCCCTATCACTACTGCCTTCCTCTTCCCTTCCCTATCCTTCTGAGCTACAGGGCCAGACTCTGTACCAGAGGCACGGCCACTGTTGCTTCCCCCAGGTAGGCTGTCTCCTCCAACAGTACTCTAACAGCAGTACTTATTGTCAAATGGTACTCTCTAGTACCTGACTCTTCCTCCTCCTCCTCCTGACTGTGACCCACTTGGCTGTCTCCCGTGGCCCCGGTGTGACCACCTGCCTGTAACTCCTCTCTATCAACTCCTCGGTCTCTCTGACCAGACGAAGGTCATTGAGCTGCATCTCCAGTTCCCTAATGAGTCCCTTACGAGCTGCAGCTCGACACACCTGGTGCAGATGTGGCTGTCTGGGAGGCTGGGAGACTCCAGGACCTCCCACATCTGACACCGAGCACAGAACACCTGTGGTATAGGAGGATGCGCCAATAACACTGGGTTTCTGAGTGCTGATGATTAGTTGGCTATTATTATGCTGAATACTCCTTTTTCATTTTAATCAGTGGTTGACTAGGTACCTCTGATGTTCCAGTTTTTCCCAAGGATGTTTGTGAGCTTCCTGCAGATGTTTCCTCTGTCCATCTGGTGATCTGTCACCATGGTGTTTGGAATAAAATGATCGTTTTAAAAATTAGTGCCAGCCATGCATGTAGTTAGTGCATCACTTTACAGTAATCATTGATCCAGGGTCAATTCCTGCTGCTGTTTATAAGGAGTTTGAAAGTTCTCCCTGTGACTGTGTGGGTTTCCTCCTACATTTTAAAGATGCACTGTTAGGTTAGTGAGTTGTGGGCATGCTCTGTTGGCACCAGAATCATGGCGACACCACATTTCATTGTGTTTTGAAGTACATGTAACAAACAAAGCTAATCTGTATAAAGAGTGAGGTGGTACCCATTGGAACGAACCTGATGTAATTCGATGCAGCTGATGTTGGTCTGGTAGAGGATGTGAATATTGGTTTGTTGATGGATTTGAGGATTTAACGGAGACATCTCTGCAGTACTTTAACTTCTGCTCAAGGTAGAGCTCGACTCAAGCGTGCACATAAAGGCAAGGACCACTGCGGTCTGATAACCAGTGAGCATTACGCCGGGTTTCAGGTCTCCATCAACAACATTTTATTCAGACAGTCAAAGACTGTGCTGTTATATTGTGTGGTAATGAATTGTGTTTGTCTTTGGGAGATGGCACCTGAATTATTGTAATTAGTCTGTGTTTTCAAGGCTCTTATGGACTTCCATTCTGTACAAAGGGTAAACATGGTGGAGCATTTTCAGTTTGAGATGTTAGGTGTAAAACCCAACTCCGTATCACTGAACAAGTTGATCATTTGGAGCTTGGGCTTGGGCCATGTGCATACGCAAGCGTTACCTACTTATCGTAGATCCGTGTCCAGAGCAAAGGTGGCATAGGTTGAGCAGTTTCCTACTTGTCGGGTAGACTAGCATCACTCCAACAGGAAGCTCCTTTTTGTAGTAGGGTGTTGGGGAAAAGATTGAGAAAGGTGTTGGGGCGACGACATGACCTTGTTCTGAAACTAGTGTGTCCAACTGGGCTGATTGTTTAAGATTAAGCTTTGCTTACCAGTGTATAACAGACTTGGGAGTGTGGGAGGAGACAAATTTCCATGGGCAGTTGGATTTGAGAACTTTATTTCACAATCCCAGTGGAATGAAGAAGTCGAAGTATTCTGAGGTTAAGAGACCATGTGTGATGGCTGATGCTTCTTCGAGCTTTTCCTTTAGAGTTGAGGCATGGTAGTGATCATGTCCTTTGTTCTAGACAGACAGAATCCATGGCATGCTTCAGGAAACAGACCTTTGACCACTGGGAAGAGGCAGCTGAGTAGCTTCTCCCTGTGGCCGAGAAAAGGGAGACTCTAGAGCAGGGGTTCCCATTAACCAAGGAGTCCGTGGCAATAAAACATCACAAACTGATGCAGGATCTCAGTGGGTCAAGTTGCATCTGTGGCGGGATGGGGTAGAAATTTTCACCATTACAGCAGCAGGACTGAGGCCACTGTAGTCAGTGTAAAGAGCCAAGGGGAGGCAAGGGTTGGTTAAATGTACAGGTTGACCAAAGAGGGAGGGAGGGTAATGGGCAGGTGAAGCCGGACAGGGAGGAGAAAGTGAGGGGGAGGGAATCTCTTTGAAACCTATCGAATATTGAAAGGCCTAGAGTGGATTTGGAGAGGATGCTTCCTATAGTGGTGGAGTCTAGGACCAGAAGGCTGGTGGGTGGTGAATCTCTGGAATTCATCGCCACAGATGGCTGAGGAGGGAATGGGCTCTTGTTTAGTAAGGGCATCAAGGTTTACAGGGAGAATGGGGTTTAGCGATGATGGAATGGTGGTTCAGACTCAGAGGTCCGGATGGCCTAATTCTCCTCTTATCATTCTTGGGCCTGTGGTTCCAACAAGCTGGAGATATGATTTTGAATTATTGAATGAAGTTCTTCCTCATCAAGTTTCTGAACTTCATTGTCAATACTCTCTGCAAGCAGGTGCTGACTACTTCCCTGTCCTCGATTCACCTCTATTTCTTGGCTGACAGCAAGTGGTCCCTTGTGTGCTTGAGCCATGGCGGTGCGGCTGAATCCTTGCATGTCGTGGTTACCTTCTGAAGATTCTGCAATCTTTCTACACAGATTCCCATTGAACCTTGGCCCTCAGGTGTTTTGTAGTATTGTTTCTTTTCCCTTGAGGTACGGTAGACTTTCCAATCTCAGCATGCCTTGCACTAATAAGTTATTGGATTTCCAGGTCATTTTCTTAGAATTAATCCTGGTGATCGCAGTGGATTTCAGTACAGTCAAGGACACTGCAGGTCTACGGTGTTTGAGTGATATCAGGTTGTGAGACATTTTCTGTGAAGAGCTCTCTTCATGCAGGCTGATATCTTGCAGCGGCACCTCTGTATCTAAAGAATTTTTGAAGATTAGCTTTATTTGTCATGAGTATTGAAACATACTCTGAAATGTCATTTGTGTTTAAAAACCAACACAGCCCGAGGGGCAGCCCACGAGTGTCGCCATGCTTCCAACTTACTAATGCTAACTTGTATATTTTCAAAATATGAGAAAGAAAGGGAAGAACCAGATGAAAACCCCAGGGTCACAGTGAACATGTACAAGCTCATACAGACAGCAGTGGGAGATGAACCAGAATCGCTGAAGCTACACTACCGTGCTGCTCTGTTCTTCTATCCCTCTTTGTTTCTACTTCAATACTTCTAACGTATCTCCATGTTCTTTGGTCTCTTGCAGAGAATACGTTGAAGAAGGCGTGGTAGATTTTGCACGGCAGAATCCTGGGATTGTCGTCTACGTCACTCCAAAGAAATGCCATGTTCCTAAGTTGGTTGCAGAATACTGTGAGTTGCTGGAGCATTGCTCCAAATCCCAAGTACATCGCAAATGGGGTATAGTTTATTTTCCAAGGAGGGACATTAGAAAAACAGGATACATTCCTGTTCAACTTGTGTTCGGTAACCTAAGTAAATGTTGGATTAACTAGTCTGCCAATTTGGATCTTGGCCCCTAGATTAAGCCATTTCACACCCTTTTCTTTGCTTCCTTTTAACTGTAGGGTTTTTCAGATAAACACAGAACAAAGGAGGCCATTTGGCTCATTGTGACTGTACTAACTATTTGTAAGCAGCTGTCAATTACTTCAACTGCCTTGTACATTCCCCACTTCCTTTCATCTTTTCAACTGTTCATCGATTTCCCCCTTTATGCATGCCAAAAGGACAATGTTACAATAATCATGGGGGATTTCAATATGCAGGTAGGTTGGGAAAATCAGGTTGGTGCTGGATCCCAAGAGGGAGAATTACTAGACTGCTTATGAGATGGCTTTTTAGAGCAGCAAATGGTTGAGCCCACTAGAGGATCAGCTATTCTGGACTAGGTGTTGTGCAATGAACCAGAATCGATTAGAGAGCTTAAAGTAAAAGAAACTTTAGGGGCAAATCCATGGGTAATATGGTTAAATTCACCCTGAAATTTGTGAAGGAGAAGCTAAAGTCAGATGTATCAGTATTACAGTGGAGTAAAAGGAGTTACAGAGGCACGAGAGAAGAGCTGCCAAAACTGATTCAGAAAGAACACTGGCAGGGATGACGGCAGAGCAACAATGGTTGGAATTTTGGGAAGCAATTTGGAAAGCACAGGATATATACGCGTCAAAGAGGAAGAATTATTCTAAAAGGAAAATGATACAACTGTGGCTAACAAGCAAAGTCAAAGCTAACATAAAAGCCAAAGAAAGGGCATTTAATAGAACAAAAATTAGTGGGAAGTTAAAGGTTTGGAAAGCTTGTGGAAAAAAAACAACCAACAGAAGGCAACTGAAAAAAGTCATTGAAAAGGAAAAGATGGAATACAAAAGTAAGCTAGCCAATAATATTAAAGAGGGTACCAAAAGTTTCTTCATATACATAAAGTGAAAAAGAGAGGCGAGTGGGTATTGGATCGCTGGAAAACAATACTGGAGAGATAGTAATGGGGACAAGGAAATGGCAAACGAACTGAATAAGTGTTGTGCATCAGTCTTCACTGTGGAATACACTAGCAGTATGCTGGAAGTTCAAGTGTATTGGGGTCAGAAGTGTGAAAATTGCCATTAATAGGGAGAAGGTTCTTGGGAAAGAGGTCTGAAGGTAGATAAGTCACTTGGAGCAGATGGTGAACACCCCAGGGTTCTGAAGAGGTGGCTGAAGAGATTGTGGAGGCATTCGTAATGATCTTTCAAGAATCACCAGGTTTTTAAATGGTTTCGGAAGACTGGAAAATTGCAAATGCCACTCCTCTTCAAGAAGAGAGAGGCAGAAGAAAGGAAATTACAGGCCAGTTAGTCAAATGTCAGTGGTTGGGAAGATGTTGGAATCAATTGTTAAAGATGAGGTTTCAGGGTACTTGGAAGCACATGATAAAATAGGCAGTAGTTAGCATGGTTTCCTCAAGGGAAACTCTTGCCTGACAAATCTGTTGGAATTCTTTGAAGGAATAATAAGCAGGATAGAGAAAGGAAAATCGATTGATGATGTGCACTTGAATTTTTAGAAAGCCTTTAAAAAGATGCCACACATGAGGCTGCTTAATAAGTTACAGGAAAGATTCTAACATGGATAAAGCAGTGCTGACTAGCAGGAGGGAAAGAGTAAGAATAAAGGGAGCCTTTTCTGGCTGGCTGCCGGTGACTAGTGATGTTCCACGGGGGTCTGCGTTAGGACAGGTGACTAGTGGTGTTCCACGGGGGTCTGCGTTAGGACCGGTGACTAGTGGTGTTCCACGGGGGTCTGTGTTAGGACCGGGACCGGTGTCTAGTGGTGTTCCACGGGGGTCTGTGTTAGGAAAACTTCTTTTTACATTCTATGTTAATGACTTGGATGGTGGAATTGATGGCTTTGTCACAAAGTTTGCAGACAATCTGAAGATAGGTGGAGGGGCAGGTAGTTTTGAGGAAGTAGAGAGGCTACAGAAGGACTTAGACAAATTAGGAGAATGGGCAAAGAAATGGCAGGTGGAATACAGTGCCAGGAAGTATATGGTCATGCACTTTGGTAGAAGAAATGAAAGGGTTGACTGCTTTCTAAATGGAGAGAAAATCCAGAAATCTGAGGTGCAGAGGGGCTTGGGAGTCCCTGTGCAGTATCCCCAAAAAGTTAATTTTCTGGTTGAGTCAGTGGTGGGAAAGGCAAATGAGATATTAGCATTCATTTCCAAGAGGGCTAGAATACAACTGCAGGGATATAATGTTGATAATTTATAAAGCACTGGTGAGGGGTCACTTGAAGTAGTAGGAGCACTTTTGGGCCCCTTATCTAAAAAAAGGTGTGCTGGCATTGGAGAAGGCTCAAAGGTGGTTCATGAAGATTATTCCGGGATTGAAAGGTTCGTCATGTAAGGAGCATTTGATGGCTCTTGGCCTGTGCTCACTGGAATTCAGAAGAGATGGGGATGACCTAATTGAAATCTATTAATTGAAAGGTCTCAACAGAGTGGATGTGGAGGGATGTTTCGTATGGCGGGTGAGTCTAAGACCTGAGGACACGTAGAAGGGCATCCTTTTAGAATGGAGGTCAGGAGGAATGTGTTTAGTCAGTGAGTGGTGAATCTGGAATCCGTCATCACAACAGAGTGGATGTGGAGACCATGAGTTCGGGTATATTTAAGGCAGAGGCTGATAGGTTCTTGATCAGTCAGGGCATAAAGGGATACGCTCTTGTAAATATTTACTGTCTATACCTTATGTATAGGTGATGTAAGTAAGCTTGTATAGTTTTGTAAAAAAAAAAGAGAAGTTAGGATATTGGAGCTGAGAGAGAAAATAAATTAGTCATGAAATGGCAGAACAGACTCAATGGGCCAAATGTCCTAATTCTGATCCTATATCTTAATATCTTATGGACTTATCAGGTTGTTACTTATAATCCTCTCCATTCTTTCAGGAGCGTATAGCAGGGCACTACTTTGAAGTTTATCTTATCTTGCCGCTGATTCTATAGATAATTGTTCTCAATCTGTCCTCTACCAGTCACTCATTTAGTAACCCCAGTTTTTAACAATACTTCAGTGCCTTTAGGTTTAAGTGTTGCTAGAACTGGGATTTAGGGCGAGGCAGACGGTGAATGGTAGCATGGTGGTTAGTGCACTGCTTTATAGTGCCAGCAATCATGGATCAGAGTTCAATTCCCACTGCTGTCTGTAGGGAGTTTCTATGTTCTCCCTGTGATCACGTGGGTTTCCTCTGGTTTTCTCCCATATTTCAAAGGTGTACAGTTAGGGTTACTGAGTTGATGGTATGCTATGTTGGCGTCAGAAACGTGGCTACAGTTATGGTCTGGCTGCACAATCCTAGCTGATTTGGTTTGACGCAGAGGACAAATTTCAATGTACATGTGACAAATAAAACTACTCCCCACACCCCATTTCATTTGGTTGTATCTATGTGCAACCGCTTGTCGTAGCCAAGGGGGGAGGGTGGGTAATGGGGACAAGCTCCCACTACCTATTAAATTATCCCAATGGTGTGCATCTCAAATAACCTGACAGCCAAGTTGAGTTCACATATGGGTTAGCTGCAAAGCCCAGCAAAACTGTTTCTGACAGGGAAAGGGTCAAAGGCAGGATACTGGTGCCTTAAAGCAAGTCATTTTGGGCAGATGGGGCTCGTCAGCCATGGTTGGTAGCTCATCTGGGAGAAAGTCTCTAAGACCTCTGATCTCAAACCTCTGCCACTTTGCAGCTATACTTACTCATGAGGAAAGCTCCGGGAGTAAACCCCGAGGAAAAATCCAGAGCTGGAGTCCCTAGGGCAGTTGTACATTGAGTTCAACGCAGACTGGCAACTCCTGTAATGCCACTGGTGCCAAACTGTATCGGTCGGTCTCTGCCATTCCTTTGGACTCCTCAGCTGCATGGAGAGGGGGTCAGCCTACTCCCCATACTGCCCTGGCCTGTGTATAACAGCTAGGATGCAGCATCCATGGTCGAGCCCGACCAGTGGAGGGCCTGTGAAAATATAGTCGGGCAGCAATAAACTTGAACTCAATAGGTTACATCAATAATCAAACCTCTGGAGCTGTGCCCACAGAAAGCAAGTAGCAGCTGTGAAAGGAGGTATTGCACAAGCAAATGACCCAAAATACTAACCACAGCCACCACTTACTCTATCCACACTGCACCAGAATACAGTGGTTTTCAGTTAAATCAGTAAAATTTGGCCCAAATAAGCGGCTGCCCAATTAACCGAAATTTCATTGAAATAATTAAAAAGTATAACCATTTACCAGACATATTATGTGCTTGTGTAACGTAATGTAGTTAAATGAAATAGAGAACACAGAACACTACCAATACCTCTGTAGTACTCTCAAACTATGTATTAGTTCCAAATAGTTCTCAACAGAGGAAAACATCCAATGAATGCTGCCGTTTGGGTCAGTAGGATGATGTTTTTGGTTAGTGTCAAATCTTTCCGTGACACCTTGGCAAATTTTTTAAAGTCAAAATGATCAAAAATCACTGCTTTATGAATCAGTGTTTGTCAGACCAAATAGATAACATAACCTAAGCGCACACAACTGGTGCTACTTAAAAACTGTTCGCTTGTAAGCACATTGTAGTGTCTAACGACTACACAAGTGCATGCAAGTGACGCTATTTAGATATTGTTCAGTGGCCATCTCTGTCCCAATTAAGTGGCATACAGTCCCAAATAAATAAAGGGAATCCAGGTTACTTTCTTGATTAGTTTTTGTTCAAGAGTTGTCCTGATTAACCAATGGCTCAATTAACTGGAACCCACTGTATGTGTGTCCTGGATTGGCCTATACAGTCACCTGAGGACCCACCAATAGACATTCCCTTAGCAGAACTTCATACTCAACTTGTGTGAATGCACCACATCAATCCATATAACCTATCAATAATTAAACATCAAAATTTCCCTTTCAAACATTGGATTGTTTGTCAGTTTTTTGTTTATAAATAGTTTTTCATTAAGTCTATTGTATTTCTTTATTTTCACGCAAATTCCTACAGGAAAATGAATTGCAACCTAGGAGATGTACTTCAATAATGTATTTATTTTGATTTTGATCATTGATACCAGGAACAGCCTATTCCCCTCAGAGATCAGATTTCTGCATGGTCCAACTAGACTTCCCTTGATAATTCCACATTAATTTAGTTTGAACGAGATTCTGCAGATGTTAGAAACCCAGAGCAACACACACACAAAAAACTGGAGAAACTCAGCAGGTCAGATAGCACCTATGGAGAAGAGTAAACAATGTTTTAAGTTGAGACCCTTCATCAGGACTCTTAGTCAAAATCTATAGTAACTTTTATGTCTTTGCATTGTACTGCTACAAAACAATAAATTTCATGTCGTACAAGAGCGTTGCAGAGAATGTACACAGTATTCATCCTGAAACTCTTACTCTTCAGACATCCACAAAACAGAAGAAAACCCCCAAAGAATGAATGACAGAAAGATGTTAGAACCCCAAATTCTGACACAGTCTAATACTGTTGGGTGGCCTTTGAAGATTTCTCAAAGAGTAAGGTGAAAGAAAGCCAATTCTTTTTCCTTCTCATCACCCCAAGTCCTATTAAACATTCAACATCAGTGTAATTTCCAGTGTCCAGCACCTCCCTCCAATGTTACAGTCATTTGAGTAACAGAAATTTCCCCTTACTATGTTCATAAATCACCAATTTAAAAACTTGAGGTAAGGAATTAAAATTAATTCTCTCAGATTTTATGAGGGGAAGAGAAGTCAATAAATCTTTTCAACTTTCATTTCCTGATGCTTTAGCAAAGTGGCTTTGTGTCATGGAAAATCACGTGAAATGTTTTGCTGGCATATAAGTTCATTCCTGTACCCCAGGGATCACCTACCTGTACTGTCACTGCCACCAATGCATGCAGTGCAGCCAATGACCACAAGATGGTGCTCAAACTCAGTGGTAAACCCCAATCCTTTTACATGGAATTGTGATGTTCTGTTCAGTCCGTGCTGCTATTTAACGCCACCCAAGCTGTGCCTTAAGCTTGATCAGAGATAGTGTCACAGCCGCAGGGAAGGTGGACGTCATGGAGAGAGAGATTGTCTATGGAGTCTCTGTGGGTGGAGGTTAGGAACAGGAAGGGGTCAATAACTTTACTGGGTGTTTTTTTTTATAGACCACCCAATAGTAACAGGGACATCGAGGAGCAGATAGGGAGACAGATTCTGGAAAGGTGTAATAATAACAGTTGTTGTGATGGGAGATTTTAATTTCTCAAAAATCGATTGGCATCTCCCTAGAGCGAGGGGTTTAGATGGGGAGGAGTTTGTTAGGTGTGTTCAGGAAGGTTTCTTGACACAATATGTAGATCAGCCTACAAGAGGAGAGAGAGTCTGTACATGATTTGGTATTGGGAAATGAACCTGGTCAGTTGTCAGATCTCTCAGTGGGAGAGCATTTTGGAGATAGTGATCATAATTCTATCTCCTTTACAATAGCATTGGAGAGAGATAACAGACAAGTTAGGAAAGCATGTAATTGGAGTAAGGGGAATTATGAGGCTATCAGGCAGGAAATTGGAGGCTTAAATTAGAAACAGATGTTCTTAGGGAAAAGTACGGAAGAAATCTGGCAGATATTCAGGGGATATTTGCATGGAGTTCTGCATAGGTACGTTCCAATGAGACGGAAGTTATGGTAGGGTACAGGAACCGTGGTGTGCAAAAGCTGTAATAAATCTAGTCAAGAAGAAAAGAAAAGCTTACAAACGGTTGAGAGAGCTAGGTAATGTTAGAGATCTAGAAAATTATAAGGCTACTAGGAAGGAGTTTAAGGAGGAAATTAGGAGAGCCAGAAGGAGCCATGAGAAGGCCTTGGTTGGCAGGATTAAGGAAAACCCCAAGGCATTCAACAAGTATGCGAAGAGCAAGAGGATAAGACGTGAAAGAATAGGACCTATCAAATGTGACAGTGGGAAAGTGTGTATGGAACCGCAGGAAATAGCAGAGGTACTTAATGAATACTTTACTTCAGTATTCAGTATAGAAAAGGATCTTGGTGATTGTAATGATGACTTGCAGCAGACTGAAAAGCTTGACATGTAGGTATTAAGAAAGAGGATGTGCTGGAGCTTTTGGAAAGCATCAGGTTGGATAAGTCACTGGGACCGGACGAAATGTACCCCAGGCTACTGTGGGAGGTGAGGGAGGAGATTGCTGAGCCTCTGGCGATGCTCTTCGCGTCATCAATGAGGACGGGAGAGGTTCTGGAGGATTGGAGGGCTGCGGATGTTGTTCCTTTATTCAGGAAAGGGAGTAGAGATAGCCCAGGAAATTATAGACCAGTGAGTCTTACCTCAGTGGTTGGTAAGTTGATGGAGAAGATCCTGAGAGTCAGGACTTATGAGCATTTGGAGAGGTATAATATGATTAGTAGTTGTCAGCATGGCTTTCTAAAGGGTCTGTTGTGCCTTACGAGCCTGATTGAATTTTTTGAGGATGTGACTAAACACATTGCTGAAGGAGCAGCAGTAGATGTAGTGTATATAGATTTCAGCAAGGCATTTGATAAGGTACCCTTTGCAAGGCTTATTGAGAAAGTAAGGAGGCATGGGATCCAAGGGGATGTTGCTTTGTGGATCCAGAACTGGCTTGCCCACAGAAGGCAAAGTGTGGTTGTAGACGGGTCATACTCTGCATGAAGTGCCTCAGGGATCTGTTCTGGGATCCTTAGTCTTTGTAATTTTTATAAATGACCTGGATGAGGAAGTGGAGGGATGGGTTAGTAAGTTTGCTGATGAAACAAAGGTTGGAGATGTTGTGGATAGTGTGGATAGTCAGAGATTACAGCGGGACATTGATAGGATGCAAAACTGGGCTGAGAAGTGGCAGATGGAGTTCAACCCAGGTAAGTGTGAAGTGGTTCATTTTGGTAGGTCAAATATGATAGCAGAATATAGTATTAAGACTCTTGGCAATGTGGAGGATCAGAGGGATCTTGGGGTCTGAATCCATAGGACGCTCAAAGCAGCTGTGCAGGTTGACTCTGTGGTTAAGAAGGCATACGGCGTATTGGCCTTCATTAATCGTGGAATTCAATTTAGAAGCCGAGAGGTAATGTTGCACCTATATAGGACCCTGGTCAGACCTCACTTGGAGTACTGTGCTCAGTTCTGGTTGCCTCACTACAGGAAGGATGTGGAAGCCATAGAATGGGTGCAGAAAAAAATTTACAAGGATGTTGCCTGGATTGGGGAGCATGCCTTATGAAAACAGGTTGAGTGAACTCAGCCTTTTCTCCTTGGAGTGACAGAGGATGAGAGGTGATCTGATAGAGGTATATAAGATGATGAGAGGCATTGATTGTGTGGATAGTCAGAGGCTTTTTCCCAGGGCTAAAATGGTTGCCACAAGAGGACTCAGGTTTAAGGTGCTAGGGCGTAGGTACAGAGGAGGTGTCAGGGGTAAGTTTTTTATGCAGAGAGTGTTGAGTGCGTGGAATGGGCTGCTGGTAACGGTGGTGGAGGCGGATATGATAGGGTCTTTTAAGGGACTTTTGGATAGGTACATGAAGCTTAGAAAAATAGAGGGCTATGGGTAAGCCTAGTAATTTCTACGGCAGGGATGTGTTCGGCACAACTTTGTGGGCTGAAGAGCCTGTATTGTTCTGAAGGTTTTCTATGTTTCTATGTTAAGCCAATGTTTCTGACTTATTCCACCATATCTATGAACCACTCTTTAATCTCTTAAATATTAAACTACCTTTCTTCATTCAGCTGACATGAAAACAGGTGTAGAATGACATTTCTAAAAGAGCTGTCATGTGATTGAGATGTTAAAATATTGCTCTTTTGATATTCCCGTGTAAGAGCCTATGGATTGAGTTTGCAGTGAGCAGTAATACTACACCCAATGTTTATCCTTCATCAACTAGGTTATCAGCTTGCTGTGTGCAAATTGATTGTGTTTCCCACGTTGTACCTGTAACCACACTTGAAACGCAATCAAAAACAGAATGCCAGAACAGCTCATGGGTCAAAAAGCACCTGGAGGCAAAAGTAATTTTGGGTTAACACTTGCAATCAGGATATCAACTTGTACATTTTGCCTCCACAGATGCTGCTTGACCTACTGGGTGTTGTAGCATCGGCAGCACGGTAGTGTAGCAGTTAGCACGATAGCTTTATAGCACCGGTGCTCGGGGTTCAATTCCCATTGCAGTCTGTAAGGAATTTGTATGTTCTCCCCAACCACATGATCTCCTCCCACATCCCAAAGACATATGGGTTAGGGTTAGTGAGTTCTGGTATGCTATGCTGATACTAGAAGCATAGTGACGCTTAACAGGCTACCCCCAGCACATCACAAACAATGACACAAGCAACGTATCTCACGATGTTTTGTTGTTTGTGTGTGAAAATAAAGCTAATCTTTACCTTTTCAGCATTCTGTGTTTTTTTCCAGATCTACTGTCTGTTTAGTTAACATAGTTTTTATTTCAGGACTGATGCTGAGTCTCCCCTGAAACAGCGATCATCCCTCTGCCTCTGCTCAACCTGCTGAATTCCCCCAGCCTTTTGTTTAGTTGCTTTAAACTCCTGCACCTGGATCAGTAGTGCCAGTGCTAATCCACTGACTCCATTAAAGAGCAGGGCTGGCATTATGCTACCTTTTTTATTCCAGGCTCTCTGTTTTCATGGCCTTACCACACAATCATCTTGCAACCTGCAGTGCCATTTAATCAGTTTTGAATGTGTATGATGGGCTGGCCTTTGTTAGAGTTAATGTTGCAGCTCTGTAAAACCACACTTGGAATATTGTGTTCAGATCTTGTCGTCTCATAGGAAGGATAAAGATGTGCAAACTTTGAAGGGGTTCAGAGGAGATTTACTAGGATGCTGCCTGGATTAGAAAGCATGTCTTATGAACAAAGGCTGGACATACTAGTGCTTTTCTCTTGGAGCGATGGAAATGAGAGGTGATATGATAGAACTGTACAAGACTATGAGAGACATAGATAGAGTGAACAGCCAGCCCCTTTTCCCAGCTACCACCAGAGGACATTAGTAAGCTGAGTACCGAAAGGTTTAGTGAAGATGTCAGAAGTAGATTTTTTTTACGCCGAGAGCAGTAGATGGTTAGATTTCACTGTCGGAGTGGTAATACAAGCTGATATAATGGGGATATTTTAAAGACTTTTACATAGTCATATGATGTAAGATAAATGGAGGGTTAAGGGTTATGTAGGAGGGAAAGATTAGATTGATGAATGGAACAGGTTTATATAGGTTGGCCAAAAGGCCCACCCGTCCTATTGTCTAATGTCAGAGTGTGGGTTTGCCACTAGGTATTCTTGGTGATTTGTTTCCTTGCCTCAGTCAGTCACTCCAAATTGAAGATGACTTGCTTCCACTCTGGTTCTCTGGGTTTTTAAAGGACTGAAGAGCCAAAGGTGGGATCTGAAAATGTAGGCAGGAGTTGCGTCCTCCATCTCAACAATCTTATGGTAGCAGTTATACCTTATATGTCTTATGTCTAATATGTCTTATTTTATCATCATGGGCTTGGGGTTTCTCACATCAGTGGGTGTGTTTGCTCACATCTGCTATCGGCGCTTGACAACTCTTAGTTCCTTAACTCCTTCATCAGAGATTACCAGGCAAAGGTTAACTCTTAGTAATCTCTGATGAAGGAGTTAACAATATAACATAAGCTCAGTACAGGCCCTTTGGCCTGCAATGTTGTGCCAACCTTTTAACCGACTCTGTAGTTCTAGTTCTGGAAAAGGATGCTGATGTTGGCTTCCCAGTCCAGCCAGTGGACTTGGAGTACTTCTGTCGATTCTGCTTTGACCTAGATGGTTGCTGTAGATTATCCAAATCTCAGCAGCATGAAGGAGAGCAGGAATCATTGCTTAGTGCTTTGAGGTGTTTGTCCTGATATTTGAACACTCTTCTCAGACAGCCAAAGGCTGTGTGTTAGCACTGAAGGCATTGGTGAATTTCATGATCAATGTCAGCCTTTGCTGAAGGATGGTTCCTGAGGTGTGAGAAGTGGTCCATGTTTCCCAGGGTCGAGTCATCGTGTTTGGCAGGGAGCAGTGTGTTTGTTGATGGAGGTACTTAACAGGGAAGTTGGGTACAAGGTCCATCTTTCCTCGTGCTCCACTGAACAAGTCAGTAATAACTCTGAGACTCAGTGTCTGAGCACGTAAGCCTCGTCACAGCAATGCAACTGCATACCAGAGGTGGGGTTTTCTGAGTTCTGGAGTGGAGGTAATACAGTGTTTCTAATTTGTAAGCTGGAGGCGGGAGAGAGCAATGCAGCTAGACAGAATGAGGAATGTCAGGGTGTCGCTGTGTTCTTATTTATCACCACCCTGCATGGAATTGGGTCCTTCGTGGACCCATTGGTTTTCTCTGGTCAGACATTGCTGTTTAAATTGTGAATGTTAGGAGAGTGATATACACGTACATTATGCCTCATACCCTCTGGACAACCCAAGAAGTTTTATGTCTTGCACTGTACTGCTTCTGCTAAACAACATATTTCAATGCTAATAACAATTCTGAAGACCTAGTCAAATATTTTTAAAGAACTGCATTTCCACTCAGTGGCCACTTCATTTGGTGCATCTGTAGACCTCATTAATTCAAAGATCATGTCAGCCAATCATGTGGCAGCAACTCAATGCATAAAAGCAGGTAGTCATGTTCAGCAGGTTCAGTTGTTGTTCAGACCAAACATCAGAACAGGGAAGAAGTGTGATCACAGTTAAATGATTGCTGGTGCCAGACAGGGTGGTTTGAGTGCCTCAGAAGCTGCTGACCACCTGGGACCTTCACACACAACCGTTTACAGAGAATGGTGTGAAATGCCAAACAGATGTCCAATGAGCAATAGTTCTGTGGGTGAAGATGCCTGTTGATGAGAGAGGTCAGGGAGAATGGCTAAACTAGTTCAAGTTGCCAGGAAAGTAACAGTAACTTAAATAACCACACGTTATAGCAGTGGTGTGCAGAAATGCATCTCTGAACACACATGTCGAACCTGGAAGTGGATGGGCTACAACAGCAGAAGACCTCACCGGGTTCCAGTCCTGTACCCAATAATGACCACTGAATGAAAATTGCACCTTGCCTGGTCAATATTTATCTCTCTCTCTAACCTCTAGTTGTTTGGAGGTTATCATTTTTGGTGTTTGGGGAAACTTGCTGTGTGCCATAACTGCCATTTTCACCAGGAGGTGGCAGTGACAGTTCTACAAAAAAAACTCCAGTGTCTGCAAGGCAATTTGAGCATTGTGAAAGGACTACTGAAAAATGCAATTTTAATTTCTTTTAACTCAGCAAAAGTCACAGAGAATTACAGCACAGAAAAAGGCCCTTTGGCCCATCTAATCCATGCTGAAACCATTTAAACTGCCTACTCCTAACAGCCTGCATTAGGACCATAGCCCTCCATATCCCTACTACCCACATACTTCTCTTAAACGTTAAATCAAGCTCACATGCTCCACTTGTGCCAGCAGCTCGTTCCACACTCTCACAACCCTCTGAGTGAAGAAGTTTCCCCTCGTGTTCCCTTTAAACTTCTCACCTTTCACCCTCAAGCAACGACCTCTAGTTGTGGTCCCACCAAACCCCATCCGGAAAAGGCCTGCTTGCATTTACCCCATCTATACCCCTCATAATTTTGTATACCTCTATCGTACCTCCTCTTAATCTTCAGCATTCTAAAGAATACAGTCCTAACCTATTCAATCTTTCCCTATAAACCAAGGTCCTCCAAACCTGGCAACATCCTTGTAAATTTTCTCTGCACTCTTTCAACCTTGTTTACATCTTTCCTTTAGGTAGGTGACCAAAACTGCACACAGTACTCCAAATAAGGTCTTATCAACATCTTGTACAACTTCAACATAACATCCCAGCTCCTGTACTCAATACATTGATTTATGAAGGCCAATATACCAAAAGCTTTCTTTATGACCCTATCTACCCATGACTCCACTTTCAACAAATTAAGTACCTGTATTCCCAGATTCCTTTGTTCTACCACACTCTTCAGTGCCCTACCCCGTGTCCTAGCTGTGTAATACTTATCCTGGTTGGTCCTATCGAATTGCAAAACCTTGCACTTGGCTGCATTAAATTCCATCTGCTATTTTTCAGCCCATTTTTCTAGCTGATGCAGGACCCTCTACAAGCCATGGTCGCCTTCCTCTCTATCCACTACACCCGCAATCTTGGTGTCATGTGCAGTTTTGCTGATTCAGCTAACCACATTATCATCCGGATCACTGATACAGATGACAAACAACAAAGGACCCAGCACCGATCCCTGCGGCACACCACTAATCACAGGTCTCCAGTCAGAGAGGCAACCCTCTACTACCATTCTGGCTTCTCCCATAAAGCCAATGTCTAATCTAATTTACCACCTCATCCTGAATGCCAAGCGACTGAACCTTCTAGATCAGTCTCTCATGTGGGAACTTGTCAAATGCCTTGCTACAGTCCATGTAGACAACATCTACTGACTTGCCTTCTTCCTCTTTACTGGTAACTTCTTTGAAAATACTCTTAAGATGGGTTAGGCATGACCTACCACACACAAAGCCATGCTGACTATCCTTAATCAGTCCATGTCTATCCAAATACTTACACATCCGGTCCCTTAGAATACCTTCCAATAACTCTCCCACAACTGATGTCAGACTCACTGGCCTATAATTTCCTGCTTTCTGCTTAGAACCTTTTTTAAACAGCTGAACAACATTGGCTATCCTCCAGTCTTCTGGTACCTGTCCTGTCACTAAAGATGTTTTAAATACCTTTGCTAGGGCCCCCGCACTTTCTGTACTTGCCTCCCATAGGGTCCGAGGGAACACATTGTCAAGCCCTGGGAATTTATCCACACTGATTTTCCTTAGAGTAGCAAACAGCTCCTCCTCTGTAATCTGTATAGGGTCCATGAAGTTGATGCCGCTTTGCCTGACTTCCATAGACTTCCATCTGTCCCCCAGATAAATACAGATGCAAAGAATGCATTTAAGATCTCTCCCATCTATTTTGGCTTCACACATGGATTACCATTCTGGTCTTCCAGAGGATCTATTTTGTCCCTAACAATCCTTTTGCTCTTTACATGTAGAATCCCTTAGGATTCTTCTTCAGCTTGTCTACTAGAGCAACTTCATGCCTTCTTTTAGCCTTCCTGATTTCTTTCTGAAGTGTTCTCTTGCATTTCTTATACTCCATAAGCACCTCATTTGTTCCTACTTGCCTATACCTGCTATGTACCTCCTTTTGTTTCTCTTAAACAGGGCCTCAATATTGAAAAACAAGTTTTCCTACATTTGTTATCTTTACCCTGTATTCTGACAGGCCCATGCAAGCTTTGTACTCTCAACATTTTATTTTTGAAGACTTCCCAATTACTAAGTACACCTTTACCAGAAAATAGCCTGTTCCAATCCACACTTGGCAGTTCATTTCTGATACTATCAAAATAGGTCTTTCTCCAGTTTAGAATTTCAACCCGTGGACTAGACCTATCTTTCTGCATGTTTACTCTGAAACTGATGGCATTGTGGTCACTGGATGTAAAGTGTTCTTCTACATAAACTTGTCACCTGCCCTGTCTCCTTCCCTAATAGCAGATCCAGTATCTCTCACTCTCTCTACGTTCTGATTAAGGAAACTTTCTTGAACACGTTTGACACTCTTTCCCAACCAGTCAATATGTGGAAAGTTAAAATCACCTACTATAACAAACTTATGTTTCTTGCCACTGTCTGCGATCTCTTTACAAATTTGTTCCTCTAAATCCTCAGGACTGCTGGGTGGCCTGTAATACAGCCCCATTAACATGGTCATACCCTTCTTATTTCTCAGTCCCACTCATAAAGCCTCGCTAATCGAGTTCTCCAGTCTGTCCTGATGGAGCAGTGCCGTAACATTTTCACTGACTAATAACACCACCCCTCCTTCTCTGTCACGTCTAAAGCACGAAACACAGGGTTGCCAGTCCTGCAACCAAGTCTCACTAGTGGCTACAACATCATAATTCCAGATGTTGATCCATGCCCTGAGCTCATCCATCTTTCCTGTGATACTTCTTGCATGGGAATGTACACAGCTCAGGGCACTAGTCACACAGTGCTCAACCTTTTGATTCCTGACTTTGTCTGTGCTCTTGCCAACATCTACTTCCACAACCTTTCTACTAACTGTTCTGGCACTCTGGGTTCCCCCCCCGCCCCCCCGCATCCCCCACAAGTCTAGTTTAAACCCCACTATGCAGCATTAACAAATCGTCCCTTCTGTATATATCCCACCTTCCCTGGAAGAGCCCAATGATCCAACAATCTTATACCCTCCCTACTACACCAACTCTTTAACCACGCATTAAACTGTATAATCTTCCTAGTTCTGGCCTCACTAGCACGTAGCTTGGGTAATAATCCTGAGATCACAACCCTGGAGGTCCTGCCTTTTAACTTAGCATCTAACTCCCTTTGCAAAACCTCGTCACTCATCCTACCCATGTCACTGGTACCTACAGGGATCACAACTTCAGACTGTTCACCCCCCCCCCCCCCCACAAGAATGCTGAGGACTCAATCTGAGATGTCCTGGACCCTGGCACCTGGGAGGCAACATACCATTCTGGAATCTTGTTCTCACCCATAGAACCTCCTGTCCATTCCTGAGTAGGAATAGCTGAGTAGGCTACGGTCAATTATGGATAACTCTGAACATCCTCTACATAGCACCATCCAGAGACAGAGAAGCAGTTTCAGCGACAGGTTACTATCGATGCAATGCTCCTCAGACAGGATGAAGAGGTCAATACTCCCCAATGCCATTAGGCTTTACAATTCTACCGCCAGGACTTAAGAACTTTTTAAAAGCTATTATTAATGCTTTTTGAGATAGTGATTTAGATGCATATCATATTTTTTACTGAGTTAAGTATTGTATGTAATTAGTTTTGCTACAACAAGTGTATGGGACATTGGAGAAAAAAAAAGTTGAATTTCCCTATGGGGATGAATAAAGTATCTATCTATCTATCTATCTATCTAACTAACGAGTCCCCTATTACCATAGCGTGCCTCTTCTCCCCATTCCCTTCTGAGTCACAGAGCCAGACTTGGTGCTGGAGACCTGACCACCATTACTTTCCTCTGTTCAGTCGACCCCCCCCTCCCACAGTATCCCAAGTGATATACCTGGTGTTGGGGGGGTGGCCACAGGGGTACTCAGCACTAGCTGTTTAACCCTTTTCCCTTTCCTTACTGTTGCCCAGTTTCCTGTGTCCTGCATCTTGTGGGAACTACCTCTCTAGAGTCCTATCTGTCACCTCTTCAACCTCCTGAATGATCCAGAGTTCATCCAGTTCCAGCTCCAACTCCTGAACACGGCTTGTTAGAAGCTGCAGTTGGATGCACTTCTCAGTTGTAGTCGTCAGAGATACTGGATGTCTCCCTGCCTGGCATCTTTTCTGTCCTATCTGAGCAGATAGAAAGAAGGGAAGAGAAAAGAACTTAACCTAGAGCTTTACTTTGCTTTCTCTGACTGAAGCCTAAGCCTCAAAGAGCTAAAGCCTCAAGGGTCACCACTCTGACTCTGTCCACTTAGACAATGGCCGCTGCACTTGCCCCTACCTTCTTTTAATTGGCTTTGCTAATCAATCTCAAATGTAGATTGGTCACCGATCAAAGCTCTATTATGCTGCCATGATCGGCTGCTCCCTTTTTCTACTCGGGCAGTGGACCTGATTAAAATCCCCTCCTCTCAAACATCCGATGTCCAGATGGTCAGTAGTCAAGGTCTGACCCTACAGAAGACCTTGGGATTCTGAAGAACTTTTGATCTGCATCTGTCCCTTCTATCTTGGCACAGGGTCAAGTTGAGTGAACCATGAACACAGAACTGTACAGCACAGCAACAGACCTTCTGGCCCACTATGTTATGCTGAACTTATTGAGCTAATGAAATGGGCAGCACAATAGCAAAGCAGTTTGCGAAATGCCTTACAGCACCAGCTATAAAGTTCCTGCCACTGTCTATAAGGAGCTTGTACGTTCTCCCCATGACCATGTGTGTTTCCTCTGGGTGCTCCAGTTTCCTCGGATCCCAAAAAAAGACATACAGGTTAGGGTTATTAAGTTGTGGGCATGCTATGTTGGTGCTGGAAGCAGGGTGATACTGCCCTAGCACTTCCATAGACTGAGTTGGTCATTGATGCAAAATTATGTGTTTCACTGTATGTTACATGTACATTGAAACAAGTAAAGCTAACCTTTAAAATATCTTCAAAGATTTTCTTTCATCTTTAATCCCTTCTGACTGTACATGGTCCCTATCCCTACATATTCATCTGCCTAAGAGCTTCTTACAAAGCATCTTTCATATCTGTTGCTGCCACTACCACCCTGGCAGGCATCCACCACTCTGTAAAAATAAAGTTATCCTCCACATCTACTTTAAACTTTCCCCCTTCTCATTGTTACAGTCAGGAGGGGGTACAGGAGCCTGAAGACATACGCTTGTGTTTTAGAACTCTTGAATTCAATGCCTCGACTAATAAAAGGCAAACACTGAGCAGCCAATGTAGGGCAAATCTGAGAATATCACCTTCTGTGCACAAAGCTCACATCAGGAGCTGGATGGAATTGCCTGGAAGCATTTGGGTAGATGTAGATATTTAACTATGCCTCATTCACATTCAGATATTGAATTATTCTGTTTTATGCTGTACAGTTATAATAGCTTTCTTTTGTATCTATTGTGTAATGTAATGCAATTCTTATGTGAAAGTGGAAGAGGCCCCAGCAGTTCTGTATCTTTCATGGAATATGTGTGTCACTAGCAAGGAGGGAGGGAGCCACTTCCTGGAATCACCATACAAGTGAAGGCTTGTCACGTTACTTCAGAGGACAATTATTGTTGTGATTTGTAAGTGAGACCTAGTGGATTTTTTTCCACATATAAACCACTTACCATTATTGATACCAGTTTTCCTATCATAGATTCTGTCCTGAAGAAGGGTCTCAGCCCAAAACGCCAACTCAATTTATTTCTGTAGATGCTGCTTGACCTGCTGGGTTCCTCCAGCATTTTCTGTGAGTAGCTGTAGATTCCCCAGTTTTTGAATTAAGATAGAAAGGGAAAACTTTCAAACTAATTTACGGTTAGAATTATTGACAATTATAATATTGAAGGAATGCTTGGCAAGGGTGGCAGAGAGTTGACTGGCTATTAATTAGTGAAAATGCACAAATTCTGGTTTTGCCAGTGTATGTCCAATCACTTGACCTAACTACATAAATCACTTTGTGGCCTAGTTATGTGCTCTTAATAACTTTCTTTCCTGTCCATTTTTATGTTGTGAGCAGATTTACGCACAGTACTTTTGGTACTTTCATTGACGTCAATAATATAATGTAAAAAGTTGGCTCCAATTACTATCTATACAACTTGAAATACTTGGCAGACATCCATGAAAACAAAAGAACCCCAAAAAAATGAATAACAAAAGTTAGAACCCCAAAGACCCCTCTCCCCTCCTCCCCGCATAAGCAGCAGCAAGCATCAACCAATCCCCTCCCCACCACCCTTGTCAGCAAAAAAATGTCAGCACCCTCCACCCACTCAACAACAGCAAAGCATTGTGAGGGAGAGAGAGAGACAGATCTCTTCCCCCTCTCCCTCCCCCCACTCACTCACTCCCACTCACTCTCTCACACACACATCTCCCATTTCAAGTCAAGTCAAGTCACTTTTATTGTCATTTCGACCATAACTGCTGGTACAGTACATAGTAAAAATGAGAACGTTTTTTCAGGACCGTGCTGTTACATGACACAGTACAAAAACTAGACTGAACTACATAAAAAAAACAACACAGAGAAAGCTACACTAGACTACAGACCTACACAGGACTGCATAAAGTGCACAAAAACAGTGCAGGCATTACAATAAATAATAAACAGGACAATAGGGCAAGGTGTCAGTCCAGGCTATGGGTATTGAGGAGTCTGATAGCTTGGGGGAAGAAACTGTTACATAGTCTGACCGTGAGAGTTGGAATGCTTCGGAGCCTTTTCCCAGGCGGCAGGAGGGAGAAGAGTTTGTATGAGGGGTGCATGGGGTTCTTCATTACGCTGTTTCCTTTGCGGATGCAGCATGTAGTGTAAATGTCCATGATGGCGGGAAGAGAGACCCCGATGATCTTCTCAGCTGATCTCACTATCTGCTGCAGGGTCTTGCAATCCAAGATGGTGCAATTTCCGAACCAGGCAGTGATGCAGCTGCTCAGGATGCTCTCAATACAACCCCTGTAGAATGTGATGAGGATTGGGGGGGGGGGGGGGGGGGAGAGATGGACTTTCCTCAGCCTTCGCGGAAAGTAGAGACGCTGCTGGGCTTTCTTTGCTGTGGAGCTGGTGTTGAGGGACCAGGTGAGATTCTCCGCCAGGTGAATACCAAGAAATTTGGTGCTCTTAACGATCTCTACCGAGGAACCATCGATGTTCAGCGGGGAGTGGTCGCTCTGTGCCCTCCTGAAGTCAACAACCATTTCTTTTGTTCACATTAAGAGACAGGTTGTTGGCTCTGCACCAGTTCGTTAGCTGCTGCACCTCCTCTCTGTAAGCTGACTCGTCATTCTTGCTGATGAGACCCACCACGGTTGTGTCATCGGCGAACTTGATGATATGGTTTGAGCTGTGTGTTGCAGCACAGTCGTGGGTCAGCAGAGTGAACAGCAGTGGACTGAGCATGCAGCCCTGGGGAGCCCCCGTGTTCAGTGTGATGGTGTTGGAGATGCTGCTCCCAATCTGGACTGACTGAAGTCTCCCAGTTGGGAAGTCTAGGATCCAGTTGCAGAGGGGGGAGGTCAGGCCCAGTAGACTCAGCTTTCCAATCAGTTTCTGAGGGATGATTGTGTTGAATGCTGAACTGAAGTCTATAAACAGCATCGGAACGTTTGTGTCTTTTTTGTCCAGGTGGAGGGTGGTGGCAATGGTGTCATCTGTTGAGCGGTTGGGACGGTACACAAACTGCAAGGCGTCCAGTGAGGGGGGCAGCAGGGTCTTGATATGCCTCATGACGAGCCTCTCGAAACACTTCATGATGATGGATGTAAGTGCAACGGGACGGTAGTCATTTAGGCAGGACACTGAAGACTTCTTCGGCACGGGGACGATGGTGGCAGGCTTTATCACAGCAAATGGTCTGACGGTTGCTGTTTCGGTGTTACAGTCTACCACACCTTTCTTTTACTCAGAGATTCCTGACACAAGAATTGGGAGCAAACTCTCCCTACATCTAAAGAAAGAGAGAGAATGTGATTGCTCGACTACAGAGACCTCCATCCACCACTTATGTTCCTTCTCCCGTGGCGCCTCAGTTTGGCAACACAAGCCTGGAATTAGTCATCCACAGGGCTGCACCCGGAAGGTGCCATTTTCCAAGGCACACCTGGAGAACAGCCAGCCAATGAGCTCCAAGAACAGGAACTCATCCGCCATTTTAAAAAAAATGCAGCTTGTGTGCCAATTGCAGATCAGGACCTTGATAGAACCACAACCACCTAGAAAAGGAAAAAAAAGAGGCATGAGGCACTCCTTGCAAACTAGACACTCTCAATTTTGCCTCATCCTTTAGCCAGACAAGCTTCTGCCTATTAATATGTTATCTCAGGCATCATGAGTTTTTGTTTTATGGAGTAAAGTTTGTGACAACTAATCAAATCTTAGTACATTCACCCAGTTTCCCTTTATCCATGTTACTTCTTAGAACAGCAATAAATTGGTAAAATATGGTTTCCTTTCCACAAAACCATAATGATGTTGCCTGAACACTTTGAATATTGTAGCTTTTTTTTTTGCAACATCTCAGTAATAATACCTTCTAACATTTGCCAAAATGTAAGCCAATTCTCTCTTGTTCTCTCTAAGACAACCAACCCAAGCTTCCTTTAGCACATGCCTCTAATCCAGGCAGCATTCCTATTTGATCTTTGTAGCTTTTATGTCATGGTTGGTGGCAATGCATTTTGTGTTATCCATGGGAAGTCTGTGGCTCTTTTCATAGCAGTTAACATGCACAGTGTACTAGAGCAGCACGGTTAGTCTGTACAGAGGCTGATGTATTGAAGATGTCATCTGATACTAACAGGGCACAGAAACTTGTCAGAGTTTGCTTCCCACATGCCAGCCAAATCATAAATATTAATCAGTAAAGGTCTGTAGGGACACGCCAAATGGAACAGTTCCTGAAACTGCTTTGATGCATTTTGCGTCAAGCCAGACGGGTTGTCCACAGACTTGATTTCAGCTTGTTCAGTTGCAAATTTCTTTGCCTTTCTGCTTCATCAGGAATTGGCTGAGGGTGCTGGCATTGATCAAGGAATGAGCTGTCAGTTCAAACGTGCAAAGTAGGAGAACTGGATTGCTGCTTGTTCGTTTACTCCCTTTCCAGTGAACTTCTACTTCAACTGCTGCCAAGTTTGCAAATAAGCCATTTCTTGAAAGACCTGCAGCAATGAGATTCTAAGAGTATTAGGTGGGGAAGAGAAAAGGAGAAAAAGAGGGAACATGGTGGGAGGGGGTTGTATTGAGAAAGCTCGAGCCATTTTCCTCTGCAGTTACTGCAAGAAAATTAATCTTGGTAGAATATAGTGACATGCACATACTTTGATAATAAATGTATGTTCAACTTTAAACATGCTTATATTATCATCTTATCTTGCTTATCCCTGTGCTTCTGGATGAGATCCTAGACAGTGAGTAAGTTTGATTTTGCCTTGTCCAGTGGTAATGGGTGTTGGTTTAGGGGTTAGAGGAAACAGTTATCTAATTAGAGTCATAGAAAAATACAGCACAGAAGCAGGCCTCTTGGCCCACCTGGTCTGTGCCAAACTGTTTACTCTGCCATCTCCCATCAGTCTACACCCACACCATAGCGTTCCATAACCCTACTTCTCTTAAATGTTGAAATCAAGCTTGCGTGCACCACTTGCGCTGGCAGCTCATTCCACACTCTCACAACCCTCTGACTGAACAAGCTTCCCGTCATGTTCCCCTTAAACTTTTCACCTTTCACCCTTAACCCATGACCTCTAGTTGTCCCACCCTACCTCAATGGATAAAGCCTGCTTACATTTACCTTTTCTATACCCCTCATAATTTTGTACACCTCTATCAAATTTCCTCTCAGTCTTCTATGTTCTCAGGAATAAAATCCTAAAATATTCAATTTTCCTTATAACTCAGCTTCCCCAGGTGATCTTTTCTTGTAAATTGCATTGGTTTTAATGAAAAAGATGTCAAGTCTAGTTCCCAGCACCCCACAGAATGTAGATCAGGTCCAGGGCTCTCCTGGTTCCACAAGGGGGCAGCAAATCTTCAACCTGGCAGACCAGGTTGAACCCTTGAAACCATTTTTAATTATTTCAGTTAGATAATGCTGCCATCCCAATCTACGTAACTTGTACTAATAGAAGCATGAGGAAAAGCTGAACTAAAATCAGGGATGACCAAAGAGATCTAATGAGAGGAAGGTGGGAAAACCGAAGTTTAATGGGGAACAGAATTAGAATTAGGTTTATTATCACTCACATGTGTCGTGCTTAGTGGCAGCAGGAAAGAGCAATACATTTTTTTAAATCTATAGATTACAATAAGAAATAGAGAAAATAAATAGTGCAAAAAGAGCAAACTACTGAGGGGGTGTCATGTGATCGTGGACTGTTCAGAAATCTGAAGGGAAGAAGTTGTTCCTAAAACATAGAGTGTGTGTCTTCAGGCTCCTGTATCTCCTCCTTGATGGTAGCAATGCGAAGGGACGTGCCCCAGATGTCAAGGGTCCTTAAGGACTGGCAAAGAATACAGTACGATATAGATCAGTTGCAGGTATGGGCAGAGAAATGTCAGGTGGAGTTTAACCCAGATGAATGTGAGGTGTTGCACTTTGGTACGGCAAATGCAAGGAGACAGTACACTGTTATCATTAACAGTTTTGCTGAGCAGAGAGATCTTGGGATCCAAATTCATAGCTCTGTGAAAGTGGCCACAGGGGTCAATAGGATGGATAAGAAGGGTTATAGAATGCTTGCTTTTAATAGGCGAAACATTGAGTTCAAAAGTCATGAGGTTATGTTGCAACTTTATAAAACTCTGGTTAGGCCACAACTGGAGTTCCGTTCACCCCACTGTAGGAAAAATGTTGAGGCAAAGCTTTGGAGAGGGTGCAGAAGAGGTTTACCAGGATGCTGCCTGATTTAGAAGGCATGTGCTATCATGAGAGGCTGGGTAAACTTGGGTTCTTTTCTCTGAAGCAGTGGAGGCTGAGGGGAGATCTATTAGAGGATGATGAGCAGCATAGATAGAGTAGATGGGAACCCCTGTTTCCCATGGTTGAAATGTCTAATACCAGAGAACATGTGTTGAAAATGAGAGGGGGTAGGTTCAAAGGGGGATGTGAGGGGTAAGTTTTTTTGCTCCTGGTGGGTGAATGCCTGGTATGGTGATAGAGGCAAATTTATTAGAGGCTTTTAAGAGACATTTGGATAAGGACATGAATATTAGGAAGATGGGGGGGATATAGACATGGTGAAGGAGGAAGGGTTAATGTTCGGGAGTTTTAGATTTGCTTTTTAGTTGATTCAGCACAACGTTGTGGGCTGAAGGGCCCGTTCCTGTGCTGTACGTTCTATGATGGATGTTGCCTTCTTGAGGCATCTCCTTTTGAAGTTGTGCTCGATGACGGGGAGTCTGGTGCCTGTGATGGAGCTGACTGGCAGCCGGTGATGAAGGCAGAAAAGGTAAATTTATAAAACCTTGGAGTCTGTTGAAGAGCAAAAAAAAAATCAAAGGATACGGGATTGGCACAGTAGTGCTGAGGTGAAAGAGGAGCTGAATCCTACTGAAAACAGAGGATGGAGGGGCTGAGGTTATAGGAGGTTAGATCAATGTGTCAGGCTTTTGAGAGATAAATACAAGACCTGTAAAGGACATCTGCTCAGCAATACAGTGAACTTCATATAAGTATTCATGAAAACTCATAAATATCCTGATAATCTCATAAATGTACCCTCTTGCTCTCATAAATATACTTAGACACTCTCATAAATATACCCACGCACTCTAAGGAACATTGCTTAACAATATGCTGAGCTTCAGGATCAGTCGCAAGTAAACATGGAACTGCCACAGATGTACTCGTGGGAAGAATGTAAAGTGCCCTCGGACTCAGAAGATACCATCGGGTCTGAAGAGCAGCCTAGTGACTCACAGTTCACACTTATGTCCCCTTTTTACAAATTCATAAAATGGAATAATTGGGAAAGTTAGGGACAAGTAGTGGGTAGATCTGCCACTGCAACATCACCTTGGGAGTGGAGAGCTGAATGGAAATAAAGGCTATTTAAAATTAGGCACATGTACTGAAGAAATTGATAACATACCTGCAAAATCTTGTAAATATATCCCCACACTCCCATAAATGTGTTTGCGCACTCATGAGTGTACAGGTACACACACATAAATACAGTAGATTCTGGTTAACTGGGCCATCAGTTATCGGGGCAGCTGTTTATTTGGGACACGATGTCACTTAATTGGGGCAGGAGACTGGCACTGAAAAGTCTCTAACTAGCGTCAGATGTGACCACTGGACACAACCATACTTAGAGCGAACAGTTTTTAAATAGTGTCAGTTACATGTGCTTGTCTTCAAAAATTTGTGATTTGTCACTGAAAGTTGGTGGAAAATAGTTAAGACAATTCAGAACTGTTTTGCTCACTGCAGTTTCAAGTATTCATGCCTAGAGATGCCAGAAATGGCCAGGAGAGAAATTAAAATTCAACAGGTTAGGAACTACAAAGAATTTGATGTTATCAACAAACATTTTGAATGTAATAATGAAAATAATGATTTGGAGGATGTAATCATTAATAGCATGGTATGAAGGCAGTCTATTATTTACACTAGGTCTCTCCGCTGATTTTGCTCATTTACAATCAATCCAAAGAATGCGTATACAGGATAAATTCTTCCTTCAAAGACTATTGGGAACTAATTCACAGTTTATAGTATTGATAGAGCTCTAATTTGTTCAGTATTTCAATTGAATACATATTTTGTTACATTGTTAAACCTTTTTAAATATTCCATGAAACTTCAGTTAATTGGAACAGACACTGAACTGAGCCAAAATGAACTGGTCCCATTGTATCCCAATTAATCGGAAATAACTGTATATGCACAAATTCAAAATATACCCACAAACTCACATATATATTTACACATACTTCTCAAACAAACGTCAGGAAAAGAAGAACATATTTTGTCCAGATAATAGCTCTCAACCTTAATAGGTCTCTCCATTCAAGATAATCTAGAAGCTAAAATCATAGGAACAATGTAAGACACTGGTTATTCAATCCACCAAGGCCCGCTGGCTCAGTGTTACAATCTCAAACGCAGGGCAGCACAGGAAGCCCATCAACAGCAATGTGAGACTTGGGAAACAGCAACCCATTCGAGGCATCATAATGCTGCACTTTAAGGAAAAGAATACTTGAAATGGCTGGGTAAGAAAGGGTTAAATAAACATTAAAATATTTTTTGAGAGTTTGATGCCACTTTTAAGATGATCGTGACACAGGCACAATTACTTGGGGTTGTTGGCCTCTTTATTCTCATCAGTGGAATAAGCCCCAGAGCTTTTGTGTGTGAGTCAGACACAAGTGCTTTGATGAACAGTGCCATTGCCAGCTGCTAATTTTGGACACAAGCTCTTATTTTAAGAAGCAACCCAGTAATTGCCAACCCTAGATGAGGTGTTTCATCCTTATCAACACTCTCCAAAAATGAAAGGCTGGTCACAGTCAGCTTAAACACGTATGGCCACACGCACGATTTCTGGCACACAAGTATCTGCACATACAAGCATGCTCACAACTTGCTCAAGAGCTAGTTCACTTAGAGCAGTTCGCACTTACATGTGCGCGTAGGTGAATGGGGGTGAGGAGGGGCTTCCTCATTTCGTTCTTTACCTTACATTTATACTTAGTGCCTCAGCATGTTTCAGCCAGTACTTCTGAAATGCTTTACTGCTGGGAAATTTATACACATTATGCTGCCAGGTGCAGTATCTGATGGTGATCACATGATGTGGTTGGTGATGTTGGGGGCTGAATACTGTCTGAGGTAAACAGACTGAGAGTGAAGGGGAACAGGTCATACACATGATTTGTTTGATGTGGGGGCTGAATACTGCCTGAGGTAAGCAGACTGAGAGTGAAGGGGAACAGGTGATACACATGATGTGGTTGGTGATGTTGGGGGCTGAATACTGCCTGAGGTAAGCAGACTGAGAGTGAAGGGGAACAGGTCATACACATTATTTGTTTGATGTGGGGGCTGAATACTGTCTGAGGTAAGCAGACTGAGAGTGAAGGGGAACAGGTGATACACATGATTTGTTTGATGTGGGGGCTGAATACTGCCTGAGGTAAGCAGACTGAGAGTGAAGGGGAACAGGTGATACACATGATTTGTTTGATGTTGGGGGCTGAATACTGCCTGAGGTAAGCAGACTGAGAGTGAATGGGAACAGGTGATACACATGATTTGTTTGGTGATGTTGGGGGCTGAATACTGCCCGAGGTAAGCAGACTGAGAGTGAATCTGCCTTCAATGTTTTATTATCTCTATACAATTACTTATCACTTCTGTTGATTTCACTGCTGCCTGTTACAACTATCAGACCTGGAGTGATTGGCAGCTGACCTGGTGCTGTGCATATTTATTTAGAGAGACAGCAAAGTAACAGGCCCTTCTGGCCCACAAGCCTCTGCCTCCCAATTATACCCCTGTGACCAATTAACTTATCCATCTCTGGACTGTGGGAGGAAACCAGAGCACCCGGAGGAAACCTACATGGTCATGGGGAGAACGTGCAATCTCCTTACAGACAGCAGCAGAGATGAATCCGGGTTGCTGACACTGTAAAAAAAAACATTCTTCTGACTGCTCTGCTACCATGCCTTTCCCTATGTTAGTGCTCACTCCTGATATAGCTCAGCTTGGTAGAACAATGCATGCAAAGGTGAACAGAAAACAGCAAATATCATGGTTATTTTAGAGGTATAAGTATGCAAATATTTGACTTCCTGTCCCAATCTTGTTGCAGTGAACGGAGCAGTGAGGGAAGAATCGTTACACACCAAGACTGCACCGGAGGTTGCCCAGCTCATGCAGAAAATGACCACTCAGTCAGGGCTGGACATAATCCGCATCCGCAAACCATTTCACACCGACAGCCCAAGCATACAGGGTCAGTGGAACCCGTTCGTCAACAAGCCCAGTGCCTTGAACGTGCAAAACTTCAAGAAAGACTGAGAGGCCAGACATTGCCAGAAGCAGAGGAACTGACGTAATCGGTCCCATTATAGCTTTTCCCGTTTTAAAATCAATCTTCCTCCAGTGACTGAACGTGTGATTACAAGTGGGTTCTGATGACAAGAAAATCTCCAGCTATCTTCCCCAGCCCTCCCTGCGGCGGGACATAGCTCTGAGCTTCAAACTTTGATTCTGTAACTGTTGACAAGTTGGTAAATGTTATTAAAGATACAGAAGTGCTTAATATCCTCTTTCTGGATCGCTAAGTGTGACCAGCTTTCAATGTTACATGTGGATTTAGACACAGTCCTCTGAGCTGTGATCAGTGGAGGTCCTGTTGAGGAAAGTACTGTTCCAACTCCATCCTTCCTAGAAGACCACTCGCAATGGGAGGAGCAACACCTTGTATTCTGTCTGGCTAGCCACCTGACAGTATGAACATTGATTTCTGGTCATTTCACATCCCTCTCCCTTCTTCCATTCCCCATTCTGATCCTCTCTCACCTCCTCTTCTCCCCTGCCTATCACCTCTCTCTAGTCCTTTCCTTCCTCTGTCCCTTTCTCCCATGGTCCATCCTCCTGACCTATCAGATTACTCCTTCTCCAGCCCTTTACCTTTATAACTTCATGCTCACTGTCCCACTCACCCAGCTTGTACTCCTTCCCTTCTTATGCTGGTTTCTTCCAGTCCTGATGTAGAATTAGAATCAAATTTTATTTCTTACATCCATCTCACAGCGTGAGAGAGTAAAATCTTTATGATGCATCTCTGTCGCTATGTACAGGCAATAAGGGAGATGTGGGAGGATATTGCACAGACACTAAGATTGTATATGTAATTGTTTTTTAGGTTTTCAGCCCAATGACTGTTTATTACTTTCCATTGATGCTGCCTCACCTGCTGAGTTCCTCCAGCATTTTTTTTTTGTGTGTTGATTTGGGGAAAGGAAGGGTTTGTAGCTTTGATGTTGAATCTAGTCAAACAAATGGGCAAACTGATGCGACCACTAGACTCAAAGTCCGCTACCCAATTTCTTTCAGTATTCCAAAGGGACCATTCCTTCCTTTCATCTCTACCACACTCACTCCCCCATCTTCTCTTTCCTGCACAACATCAGAAGTAAGTGTTGAATGTAATGGACAATGCCCTGATCTTTCTCCTCCCCCACCAAGATTTTACCATTTCCTGGGTAATAATGGGGCAGCGCGCTAGTATAGCAATTAGCCTAACACTTTACAGTTCATTTCCCACCACTGTCTGTAAGGAGTTTGTGTGTGCTACCTGTGACCGTGTGCGTTTCCTCCGGGTGCCCTGGTTCCCTCCCACATTCCAAAGGTGTATGGGTTAGTAGGTTGATTGGTTGCATGGGTGTACTTGGACAGTGTGGACTCATTGGGTCAGAAGGTCCTGCTACCGTGTTGTATCTCCAACTAAAAATAAAATAAAAACATTAATTGACCACTGTTAATTGCCCAGGAGCAATTCGTGGTGGTCAATTAACATTCTAATCCCTGCATCTTTGGGATGTGGGAAAAGACCATGCACTTTCACGGAGAACATGCAAACTATACACTGAGAGCATCAGAGGTTACAGTTTGCTGGAGCTGTAGTATAAATTCCACATTATATTTGGGATGGTTGGTCTAAACCTCAGAGGCATAAACTCCACATCATTGACTCATTGTTGTCAATACATGTTGTTTTTATTTTCAAAAAGCCTCCAATCTAATCCACCTTCCTGCCAAAAGGCATTTTATAGTGAATGAAGAACTTATTTTGGTGGTGGTCTTGTAGGAAGCACAGCAGCCAGTTAGCACAGAGCATAAGGTCAAGTTCAAGTATATTGTCATATGCAAAAGTACATCGATGCCTGGGTGCAATTGAAAACGTGCAGCAGCGTCACAATAAAAAAATAAATTATACACAATTTTCACAGGGAAGAACGGAATTGGAACAAAGGAAAACCCAAGGTCAGTTTCAGTGCAAAGTGGACAGAGTGTTGCTAGTGATTAAGGTTGCGCTGCTAAGCTCCAGAACCAAATGATTGAAGGGAAGTAGCTGCAATATGACAGTAACCAGATAATCTCTTTTGTTGAAATTGATGTAGGACAATGAACCCAGTATCTCTTCCAATAAATAATGTAATATGATATACATCTTTGTGTGTGAGGGGAGTGGTGAAGAGGTTTGTTTTGCTGTTACTTTATTATGTTGTTGCCGCTTGTGTTGTTCTGCAGAGTACTATGGGCGTGCTATGTTGGTGCCAGAATGTGTGGTGACATTTGCCACTGGCCCCAGTACAGCCTTGGGTGTGTTGATTGTTAATGCAAATAATGCGTTTCAATTGTTCCATTTACACAGAGAACTTACACGGTGTACAGCCTGAAATTCTTACTCTCCCCAGACATCCTCAAAACAGAAGGGAAACCCCAAAGAATGAAAAGACAGGAAAACGCTAGAACCCCAAAGACCCCTCCCCCTCCCACGCCAACCAGCAGCAAAGCATCACTCCTGCCCTCACCACTCGTCATGCAAGCAGTAGCACCCCCAAACAGAATCCGTCAAAAAAAACAGTTTTTCCTGACAGTTAGACATGCCACAGACTTTCTCACTAACGAGGGAGAAAGGTATCACTCCTGCCACTGAATGTTTCGATTACATGTGATAACTAATGAATCTGAATCTTAAATCCATGAAATAATACATAAGAAAACACTTTTTCTCTAACTTCTAGTAATTTCTTGCCCTCCCCCTCTGTTTTTCCCATTCCCCATTCTGATCCTCCTCTTACCCATTCTCACCTGCCTATTACCTTTGGTATCCATCCTCCTTCCCTTTATCCCATGGTCCACTCTCCTATCAGAATCCCTCTTCAGCCCATTTCCTCTTCCACCTATTACTTTAAACCGAACCCCCACTTCCCCCATCACTCACCTACCCAACCTCCCCCTCATCAGGACCCACCTATCACCTGTCAGCTTGTATTCCTTCCCTTCCCCCACCTTTTTAATCTGGCTTCTTCCCCTTTCCTCTCCATGGATGCTGCCTGACCTGTTGAGTTCCTCCAGTACCTGCAGAATCTAAAATGGCACTTTTATGTCTACCTGAGAGAAAGAATGGGGTCCACAAGTTTAATGGTATGTATGGGAAGCAGTGGCTCCAATAGTGGAACACTCCCAGAGCACTGTCCTGCAGTAAGACCCTAGGTTTGTGAGTTCAAGATGCATGCACAATGCTCAAGGCAAGAATACTAAATGCTGCGTCTACCTGAAACAGCTGGCAACCTCTTCTCCAGAATAGAAAGAAGCTTGTGTTCATCCTGTTGACACACTTCTTGTGAGGAGAAAGGCCCTAAAGGAACTTCTGAAATGCTTCAGACCACAAGAGCTCTCCAATGGCAAAGACCCCTCACCAAACGAGAAACCGCAAGGAAACGAGCTTCTTTTAACTTGCAGGGACCTAGGGAACACTGAGGGTATGTCTAATACTGTGCAGGCCAACACTGTAATGATAACAGTTGGGGGGTGTCATTTCCTCACCCAGAGGGTGGGGAGAATGTGGAATGAGATGCCAGCAAAAGTGGTGCATGTTGTTTTGCTTTAGCATTTAAGGAAAATGTTAGAAGTACAAGATGGGGGCAGGTGGATTTTGAGAGCTGTGGTTCAGGTACAGGTCGATGAGACTGGGTAGAATAAGTTCAGCACAGAGTAGATGAGCAAAAGGGCCTGTTTCTGTGATGTAGCACAATGATACCCAGCAGGTCCGACAACCAAGGTGGCAAGGTAGCATAGCAGTTAGCTTAACACTTACGACACAAATGGTCGGGGTTCAATTTCCACTGCTATCTATGATTTTGTACATTCTTCTCTTGACAGTTTCCTCCCAAATACAGAGATGTACAGGAAGTAAGTTGTGTGCATGCTATGTTGGTGTTGGAAGCTTGGGCCCCAGCACATCCTTGGACTGTGGTTGTTGGCAAACACATTTCACTGTATGTTTTGATGTACATGTGTCAAACTAAGATAATATATCTTACAGGGTTTGCTTCGGTGCTGTGGTGCTCTCTCAATGACTTTAAGCTGTTGCTGAGTTAGTGCATGAACTTTGTGCTTCATGAATCTTTGCTCGAGGATCCCACTGCGTACTATATTTCTGCTCAAAACTCAGCAGGTCAGATGGGAACTATGGAAAGGAATAAACAGTCAATGTTTTTGGTTGAGGCCCTTTGTCAAGACTGGAAAGGGAGGGAGAGAAGCCAGAATAAAAAAAGAGGGAGGGAGTACAAGCTAGAAGATGATAGGTGAGGCCAGATGGGTGGGTGGGGTGGGTTAAAGTTGGAAGCTGGGAGGTGATAGAAAAGATACAAATACAAATACTTTATTTATAAATAGGTTGACCGGTAGGTTATGGTTGATGTGTGCCATAACCAATCACTCGAAGCACTTTATAGCAATTGATGTTAGAGCCACAGGTCGGTAGTCATTCAGGCATGCCACCTTGCTTTTCTTCAGCACCGGGATTATCGTTGCCTTCTTAAAACATGAGGATAGAGAGAGGAATTTGATAGGATAGGCGAGCCGAGTATGGGAGAAAGGGAAGGAGGAGGGGCCAGAGTACAGCACTGAGGAAGAGGGAAGGCAGGGGAGGGGAAGAGAAACTACCGGAAGTTAGAGAAATCGATGTTCGTCCCTTCAAGTTGGAGGATTCCCATTTGGAATTGGTATTGTTCCTCCAACCTGAGAGTGGCAGTAGAGGAGGTCATTGACTGACATGTCGGAACGGGAATGAGGATTGGAATTGAAATAACTGGCCACTAGGAAATGCTGCTTTTTGCAGGTGGAAAGATGCTCGACAATGCGGCCCTGCGATCTACATCGGGTCTCACCAATGTAGAGGAGGCTGCATCGGAAGCACTAGCTATAGTAGATGACCTCAACAGATTTACTGGTCAAGTCTTACCCCACCTGGAAGGTCTGTTTAGGGCCCTGAATGGAGGTGAGGGAGGACGTACTTCGGCAGGTGTAGCACATCTTCTACTTGCAGGGAGAAGTGCCCTGAGGGAGATCATTGGGGAGGGATGAAAGGAATCTTCTGGGCCTCTGGATTACCGTTGTATCGTTGAGTCACACAGCCGTGACAACACCATACCCTGTAAATGCTACCAGTTGCCACATGTTCTCCAACTGTATTGCCTCACAAAGCTGCTTACAATTAAATTCTAGAAGATACTAAGGTGCAGAAAGCAACAACCAGCTTCAAAGGTAAACAGATGGCATTCTTGCTTGGGTCCCATGGCAACACTGATGTCATTAATTAATGCATTAAAGGCCAGTTAGCTTCAGCAGCCTTCAAAGTTTTAATAACATTTCCCTGCTTTTATTCTCTCTCAGTTCATTGTTTTTCTTGAGTCTGAGCCTGTGTCATCAGATCCTCCTTCAGGCACGGAGATTGGCTGGCTGGAGCCAACAGTGTACCAACCGTTGCACTCACATTGGAGGGCCAGGTCCGGCAGTCAGTGAATGATAGAGTAAAAAAAGAAAAGATTGGCTTTATTTGTCACATGTACATTGTGATAGTGAAATGTGCCTCTTAGCCAACGATCAACACAGTCTGAGAATGTAAGTGTCACTAAGCTTCAGGTACCAACGTAGCATGCCCACAACTTAATAACCCTAAGCTGTATGTCTTTGGAATGTGGGAGGAGACTGGAGCACACAGAGGAAATCCACGTGGTCACATGGAGAACGTGCAAACTCCTTACAGACAGCAGCGGTTTTGAACCCGCGTCACTGATGCTGTAATAGTGCTACAACACCATGCCTCAGTGGGAGAGCTAAAAGGACATGGTGTCTGCACACATTGCCCTTTTGTTCCCAGCGTGAGGCTTTCCTTTCTAGGACATCTGGGGTTAAAGTACCCTCACCCACATCTTCTCTACTTCCCAGACATCCGCGCTCACCTTCCTGCTGACATAATACTCATAGTTGCTTTTGTCCTTACATACCATCCTATGAGCCTCTGCATCCAACACATCATTCTCTGCAACTTCCTCTAAAGGGATCTTCCTCCTCCTCTTTTTCATTGTCCACCCTCCTCTCCTATCAGATTCCTTCATCACCAGCCTTTACCTTTCTCATCCGCCTGGCTTCACCTATCACCTTCTAGCTAACCTCCTTCCCCTTCCACCTTTCCTGTCTTCCCTTTCCTTTCCAGTCCTGAGCTAGTTGCAGCCAGGATTGTAGACTGCTGTTTCCATTTCCATGAATGCTACCCAACCTGCTGATTCCAGACTTTTGTGGGTGTTGCTTTGTACAGCTCTGGTTATCGTGCACCATTAGGCAAACATGCCCTGCTGATGCATTACCCTCGACTTGTTTACTGTCAAACTGACATCTGCTGATTGACAGGAGAAGACCAACCAGTCCATCCAGCCTGTCCTGTTATGGCAGTCAAACCCATTTGATGTTTTGGAAGAGATCAAAATCATGTAGTTTGCGGATGAGGTTGGAAGGGGCGGAAGAAATTTCTACTGCAACCTCATTGGGTCAAGGATATCTGTGGCATGAGGTCACAGGGTGAACAGTGTTGCCAGATCAAAGTTCAAAGTAAATTTAATATCCAAGTACTGTATATGTCACCTTGTGATTCATGTACAGGCAGGTAATGAAATACAATCAAACTTATGGGAAATTACTGTATACCAAACAAAGATTGACAAATAACCAATGAGCAAAAGAAGACAAATTGTGTAAATAATCAACAGTAAATATACGGAAAACATGAGTTTTAGAGTCCTTGAGAGTGAGTCTGCAGGTTGTGGAATCAGTTCAGAGTTGAGGTGTGAAGTTAACCATGCTGGTTCAGGAGCCTGATGATGTAGGGTAATAACTTTTTCTGACTCTGGTAATGTGGGACCTGTACCTTCTACCTGGTGGTAGCAGCAAGAAGGGAGTATGGCCTAGATATTGGAGGTCTTTGATCTCACACCAACCAAATACAGTCTAGCTCTCATTTGAAATAATTCAGGGAACCGGCCAGAATGCCAGACCTAATCCATGTGTTCTGTGGAGCAAGAGGCAACTTCATGACTAATCTCAGATTGCTCTGACATACCTCAAGAGAAAGACTCCAATTCTGCTGAACTGCAAATGAACAATCTTATCGCTACAGGCCATTCGGCCCATTGAGTCTGCTCTGCCATTCCATCATGGCTGATTAATATCCCTCTCAACCTCATTAGAAAATAGAATACAGAAAAGTATAGCACAGTCCAAATGTCTCTTAAAAGCCTTTAATGTATTTGCCTCCACCACCATACCACATTCCAGGCATCCACCACTCTGAGTAAAAAACATAACCCTCACATCCCCTTTGAACCTACCCCCTTTCACCTTCAATACATCCCCTCTGGTATTAGACATTTCAACCCCGGGAAACATACTCTCTGCCCACTCTATCTATACCTCTCATAATCTTATAAACCTCTATCAGATCTTCCCTCAGCCTCCGGTGCTCTAGAGAAAACAACCCAAGTTTACCCAGCCTCTCATGATAGCACATACCCTCTAAATCAGGCAGCATCCTGATAAACCTCTTCTGCACCCTCAACATCCTTCCTGTAGTGAGGCAACCAGAACTGTGTGCAGTACTCCAGATGCAACCTAACTAGAGTTACATAAAGTTGCAACACAACTTCCTGACTTTCAAACTTAATGCCTCAACTAATAAAAGCAAGCATTCCATAAGCCTTCTTAACCACCTTATCAACCTGTGTAGCCACTTTCAAGGAGCTATGAACCTGGATCCCAAGATCTCTCTGCTCAGCAACACTGTGTAGGACCTTGCCCTTAACAGTGTACTGTCTCCTTGCACGAGGAAATCTGCAGATGCTGGAAATTCAAACAACAACACACACAAAATGCTGGTGGAACACAGCAGGCCAGGCAGCATCTATAGGGAGAAGTGCTGTCAACGTTTTGGGCTGAGACCCTTCGTCAGGACTGTCTCCTTGCATTTGCCCTTCCGAGATGCAGCACTTCACATTTATCTGGGTTAAACACCATCTGCCATTTCTCTGCCCATATCTGCAACTGATCTATATCACCCTGTATTCTTTGTCAGTCTTCTACACTATCCACAACTCCACTAATCTTGGTATCATCCATAAATTTACTAACCAACACATCTACGTTTTCATTTAAGTCATTTACATACATTACAAACAGCTGAGGTCCCAGCCCAGATCCCTGTGGAACACCACTAATTACAGATCCCCAGCTCAAATAAGTTCCTTTAACCACCACTCTCTGTCTTCTATAGGCAAGTCAGTTCTGAATCCAAACAACCAATTTGCTGTGGACCGCCTGCATCTTAATCTTCTGGATTAGTCTCCCATGAGGGACTTTGTCAATGCCTTACAAAAATCCATGTGGACAACATCCTCTGCCCTACTCTCAACAATCTCTCTTGTCTCCTTGTCAATAAACTCTATCAAGTTGGTGAGGCACAACATACTCCATACAAAGCCATGCTGACACTCCCTAATTAGGCAAGAGAAAATCTGCAGATGCTGGAGATGCTCGGCCATGGATTTCCAAATGCTCATATGTCCTATCCCTAAGACTGTTCTCCTGCAATTTCCCTACATCCGATGTGAGATTCTCCATAGTTCCCAGGATGTTCTCTTGCCAGTTTCCAGTCCTCTGGGACGTCACCCATGGCTAGAGAGGATAACGGAATACTGGTCAAGGTCCCAACAATCTCATCTCTTTCCTCCTCCAATAACCTGGGGTAAATCCCATCAGGCCTGGATTTATCCGCCCCTATCTACCCAACACTTCCTCCTTTTTGACCCCTAAATACCCTAGTGTATTTACACACCCCTGCCTTCTCCACGTAACCTTTGATGCTCTTACTAATCAAGAACTTATCAATGTTCTCTTTAATGTACTCAACAGCTTGGCTTCCACAACCATCTGTAGCAATGAATTCCACAGATTCTCTATCCTCCAGCTAAAGAAATTACTCCTCATCTCTGTTGTACATGAATATCCCTCTATTCAGAGAATACACCCTCTGGTCCTAGACTCACCCACTATAGGAAACATCTTCTCCACATCCACTAAGCCTTCCAATATTTGATTGGTTTCAATAAGATGTCCCCCTCATTCTAATAAACTCAGATGAGTGGAGGCCTAGAGCCATCACATGCTCCCCATACATTAACCCTTTTATTGCTGGTATCATTCTCAAGAACCTCCTCTGGACCTAGAGGATGTTCCAATGCCAGAACATCATTGGAAAGGGACCCAAAACTGCTCGCAATACTTCAATTACAGTCTGACAATGCTTATAAAGCCTCAGCATTGCATCCTTGCTTCTAGTCCTGTCAAAATTAATGCTGGCATTAAACCACATACCCCTGTTGCTTCAAAGCATAGGCCTGGTCTTGAGGGCAAACTGGAGGAACGACTGATTTACAAATGCCTTTCAGGGTGTTGCTCACTGCAAAGCTGAGGAAGCTTCAGAGAGTTAACTGAAGTGTGTAAAGTACTTCGGTAGAGGAACTGTACGTTGGCCCACGATCTCTGTAAACACAATTAAAGTAAATCCTTTCACCTGTACGTACGTGATCCATCTAAATGAGTGGCCACTTTCAAACTTGGACACGAGGATCCTTCTGTACATCAGTGCTATTAAGGAACATAGAGTCATAGAGCACTACAGTACGTTTCTGTTCACTTCAGGCCAAACTCTTATCCTATCGACTTGCACATAGACCACAGCTCGGCACATCCCTCCCATCCATGTACTTATCCAACCTCTCTCAAATGTTGCAATCGAACCTGCAATCACCACTTCCACTGACAGTTTGTTACACACTCAGCTGCGTTTCCTCCACTTACACAGGTTCTTTACAGGAGCAGGTGCTGAAGAGTGATCAGGCCAGAAACTCTCCCTGTCTTTTAAAGTACAGTTAACTCGGGCCAACTATTCGAGAGTACTTGACTAAAAGGATAATTAGAATGTGCAACTGTATTAGGGCAAGAAACAGCTGAGGTAAGTATTTACAGCACTGCAAAAGTCACATAGATACATACAGCGGCTAGAGTGCCTAAGACTTTTGCACAGTACTGGAATTGTCAATGCGGAGCAGAAAGCAAATCTGGTGGGAGCAAAGGATGTTGGGAAAGGTGAGGGTGGAGTGCTGCAGGAGGGGTGAGGTGCAGATGACGGGGGAAGGAGTGGGGTGGCGAGGCTGCAGACACACCCAGCCCTGTGACACCAGGCAAAGTCATTTGATTCCAAACAATTGGTTTATTGATCATTACAGAATGACTCGCTGGTGCTTCCTGCTTCCCTCCCCTTTTCCCAACCATGATCCCTGCCCTCTTCCCACTCTCAGTCCACAATCGCAACACATATCAGAATCAGGTTACTATCACTCACATATGTCATGAATTTTATTTTTGTGGCAGTAATACAGTGTAATACATAAAATTACTACAGTACTGTGTAAATGCCTTGGGCACCCCAGCCAAGACTTCTGCGCCATACTGTGTTTATTTATTTATATAGTGATACGGCATGCAGTAGACCCTTCTATTCTTCGAGCCACACTGCCACAGGAGCCCCAGCACACTGATGTAACTCTACCCTACTCACAGGACAAGTTACAGTGACCAATTAACCCACCCAGACTGTGGGAGTAAACCGGAGCAGCCGTGGAAAACGTGCGCATTCCACGGGAGGAGGTACAGAGACTCCTTATAGAATGGCGCAGAATTGAACTCCGGGCTCCAGAACGCCCTGAGCTGAAGAACGTTAACCACTACGCTGTTGTGGCACCCAATCACCGATAACTTTAAGAGGAAGCAGGATGAAGGTGGGAATGTGAAAAGGTGAAAGGGTCAGAGTATTTGTCACAACACTGCCTTGGCTAAAGGTTATTAGTCAAAAACACATGAGATTCTGCAGACACTGGAAATCCAGAGAAACACACACGAAGTGCTGGAGAAACTCAACAGGTCAAGCAGCATCTGTGGAAATGAATCTCGGTGTTGTAAATGGTGACATTTATATACTTTGATAATAAAACTTACTTTGGACTAAACGGTTGACATTTCAGCTGAAACCTTTCACATGGACTGGAAAGAAGAAGCCAGAAATAAGAAGGTGGGGGAGGGGAAGGAGAACAACATGGCAGATGATGAGTCTGGGTGGGGGCGGGGGATGAAGTAGGAAGCTGAAAGATGGTAGGTGGAAGCAGTAAAGGGCTGGAGAAGAACACACAGTATTTAACACTATTATGAAGCAAATAAGTACCTTATAGATGCACAAGAGCTACTGGAGAAACTCAGCAGGCCAGACAGCATCTGGAGAGGGGAACGGACAACAGATGTTTCAGATAGAGACTCTCCATCTGGTGCACAGGGAGCAAAATCTAAAACAACTTCTTCCAAAAAAACAAAGGCAATTCCCCAGAAGTATGCAGTGAGTGGAAAATTCAGATTCAGATTCAGTTTATTGTCATTTAGAAACTACAATTGCAATACAGTTAAAAAATGAGACAACGTTCCTCCAGAATGATATCACAAAAGCACATGACAAAACAGACTACACCAGAAAATCCACATAACGTTTGGCAATCCCCAATCCAGAATCTGGAGAGGCTGCTGCATATTAATATCACGCTACCGTCTTAGGGCGTTCCCCAGAAAGGAGCTCCAACCCACCAGACAAACAAGACCAAAAACTAAAGCTACAAAACCACATAGTTACAACAGTGCAAACAATAGCATAATTGATTTTTAAAAAACAGACCATGGGCACAGTAAAAATAGTCCAAAGATGTTAAAGGACTATAAGTTCAAAAGAAATCACCACACAGTTTCCACAAGTCCCCAGGGACCCGACAGACTCGCCATCCCACGCCGGCTGCAGAAGGGAGTACCCCAGCTATGGACTTCCATGGCGCCGCCCGACTCAGCCTCACAGACGCAGCACACAATGAAAGCTCAGTCGAACCCAGCCGCGCAGATGCAGCACACACCGAGCCGACGACCATCCCCTCCGGCACAGCTTCTCCGAGCACCATCCTCTGCTGAGCGTATTAAGATGGTCCCGCCAACTGCCATCGGCAACATGACCCCGAGGACTGGGGGCCTGTTCTTCCCAGCAGAGTTCCGGACCTCACAGCAGCAGCAGCAACGAAGAAGGTCTTCCTGGAGATTTCCCGATGTTCCCTGTGCTCCCACGTCCGATTTCAATCGATTATGATTGCGCACGGCACAAATAACAGATAATCAGTTCCGGAGTGGCCGCTGCAAGCTGCATCGCGCTGCCATCTTGGAATTTAATAATAGCATATACAGATAAAATCTCTTGTAGCAGTGTGGTCACCAAACAATGAAGGAATTTCTGAATAAACTCCTCTAAAGCATTGTCAATAGAACAACCACAGAGATGTGGTGATAAGGTTAGATCAAGAAGATTAAGAGTCTTGTTTGGAGAGATAACAACATGGATTTGATAGGCCAAGTGGTCTAGTTCTGTGCTGTATGTTCTACCTGCTTTAAAGTCCAAGCAAAAGTTACAGCCTAGAGCAGGGGTGGCCAACCTTTTACATTCCATGCGTCAATTTTGTCATGCATGAGTTTTATATTAACATATTTTTACAAGAATTGAATGGGAGTACAAGAGTTGTATGGCACATCTGAACTCGTGCGTGAAAACATTAACACATGGAATGTAAAAGGTTGGCCACCCCTGGCCTAGTGCTTACTTTTTATGATATTTTAGTTTTCATATCGCTCACTAATGCTAACTTCGTCCAGGCTCCTTGTACGTGCTTCTAAACCGGAAGCACCTTTTCCCATTGCTTTTAATCTGCCTCTTTTCTATTGTTGTGAGATAAATGGGACCAAATGCTCTGGGTAAAAGGTGCCACAAGACAAAGCACAAAGGTCTTTGCTTTGTCGATCAACTTCGCTCTGTCTGCCACAAAATGCAGGATCTTATGCTGGCCACCCATTTCCATTCCCGTCCATGGCCTCCTCTGCTGCCACAATGAGGCCAAACTCAGGCTGGAGGAGCAACGCCTCATATTCCGTCTGGGTAGACTCCAACTTGATGGCACGAACATCAATTTCTCAAACTCCTAAGTTCTCCCCTTCCCTCCCTCTCCTTTCGTTCCCCATTCTTATTACCCCCTCACCTCTTTATGATTGCTTTTTCTCACCTGCCATCACCTCCTCCGGTTCCCTTCCTCCTTCCCTTTCTTCTATGATCCACTGTCCTCTCCTATCAGAGTCCTTCTTCAACCCTTTACCTCTTACATTTATCAAATCTTAGTTTGTTATTTAATCCCTTCTTCCCCCCACTCAGTCACCTCCCCCCTCACCTGGTCTCACCTATTACCTGCCAGCTTGTAGCCATCCCTGATGAAGGGTGTCGGCCCAAAGCATCGACTATTTATTCCTTTCCGTAGATGCTGCCTGACCTGCTGAGTTCCTCCACCATTTTGTGTGTGTTACTCTGGATTTCCGGCACCTGCAGAATTTCATATTTATAATTGTACTCCCCCCACCCCCACTTCTTCCCCCTTCCTTTCCAGTCCCGATGAAGGGTCTTGTCCCAAAATTTTGATAGTTTATTCCCCTCCAAAGTGGCCGACTGACCTGCTGAGGTCCTCCAGCAATTTGGAAACACAGAAACATAGAAAACCTACAGCACAATACAGGCCCTACCTTAGAACTACCTAGGCTTTACACATAGCCCTCTATTTTTCTAGGCTCCATATACCTATCCAGGAGTCTCTTAAAAGACCCTATCGTATCCGCCTCCACCACCATTGCTGGCTGCCCATTCCACGCACTCGCCACTGTCTGTGTAAAAAACTTATCCCTGACATCTCTTCTGTACCTACTTCCAAGCACCTTAAAACTGTGCCCTCTCGTGCTAGCTATTTCAGCCCTGGGGAAAAGCCTCTGACTATCCACATGATCAATGCCTCTCATTATCTTGTACACCTCTATCAGATCACCTCTCATCCTCCGTCACTCCGGGGAGAAAAGGCCGAGTTCACTCAACCTATTCTCATAAGGCATGCTCCCCAATCCAGGCAACATCCTTGTAAATCTCCTCTGCACCCTTTCTATGCTTTTGTGTGTGTTTGGATGGTTTGGATGAGCTGTGGGTTGTTTTGTGTATTGCCTAAAGGTGCATCTGGATAGTTTGGATGAGCTCTGGGTTATTTTGAGCTACAAGTCATCCTGAGGGATATCACCTGAATGATTCATCCCAGAGTTTGCCAGAGGTGAATGTTCACCTACAATCTGTCACCACTGTTGCTGAACCCAACATTATCTGCACATCGTGTAATTACACAGGTAATGAATGAGACAAACAAGTTATTAACCTAACAGGAAATGCCACAAATGCTGGAAGTACTCAGCCAGTCAGTCAGCATTCATGGAAAGTCGGTGGAGTTTATTGTCACGCACAAGTACGTTTCCTCCAAGAGCTTGTCGTATGGTTTGGAGGCTTGTGTGCCTCGATGACCAGGAGAGCTCTGTCGGCTAGGGTCAGGGTTTAATGCTTTGGCTCTTGGTAATGTCACCATGTCAAACAAGTCAAAGGGTAAAGGCCAGACTAAGAGTAGTCCACCGGTCCTCCAGGTTGGGGTGTTCAGCTCAGGGCTAACAACCCTGACTGGTCAAACAAAACTGTTAAGGCAACAGCAATGAAGAATCCTTCTACATCTGAGTGTGACCGTTATTCCTGAGTCTCCACCCATGACAGCATGGCTGACAGTGGTGGAAACTGAATTACTGACGTGCTGAAGGAACCCCTGAACACCACCAGAGATGGAGGACCTTCATCGTTGCCCTAAACACCAGCGGCGTAACGGGCTGTAGAAACAAGTAGGTGTTTGCATGAGTGCAATAAAACTTCACTAGCAACAGCATCCCAGACACCCAGCATCATATACACACAAGAAAAATACAGGTCATACATTGTTTTTTACACAAGAAAGAATTAGAACAACAAAAAAAGTGCAGAGTGGTCAAACAGATCACAAACACGAAAAAGTCTGCAGGTGCTGGAAATCCGAGCAACACACACAAAATGCTGGAGGAATTCAGCAGGCCCGGCTGCATCAATGGAAAAAAGTAAATGACGTTTCGGACCGAAATCTTGCATCGGAACTGGAAAAAAATAATGATGAGAAGTCAGAGTATGAAGGTCAGGGGAGGGGAGGAAGAAGTACAAGGTGAAATCAGGAGAGGGAGGGGTGACTTAAAATAGACATTGATAGATTTTTAAAAATTAGTTTACTGGATATGAGCAAGGCCAACTAAGCCAGCATTTATTACCCAGCCCTAGTTGTCCTAGAGAAGGTGGTGATGAGCTGCCTTCTTGAACCACTGCAATCCCTGAGGTGTGGGTACACCTTGATATTTGGTGAATCAGGGCTATGTAGGTAGGGCAAGATACAGGAGTTTGAGGTGGTAGATCTGCCCCGTTTGCCATGAAAGGGATTTCAATACACTTGCACATACAGGTACTCATGTACATACAGGTACTCATGTACAGACAGGTACTCATGTACAGACAGGTACTCATGTACAGACAAGTACTCATGTACAGACAGGTACTAATGTGCATACAGGTACTCATGTGCATACAGGTACTCATGTACATACAGGTACTCATGTACAGACAGGTACTCATGTGCATACAGGTACTCATGTACATACAGGTACTCATGTACAGACAGGTACTCATGTACATACAGGTACTCATGTACATACCGGTACTCATGTACAGACAGGTACTCATGTGTATACAGGTACTCATGTACATACAGGTACTCATGTACATACCGGTACTCATGTACATACCGGTACTCATGTGCATACAGGTACTCATGTACATACAGGTACTCATGTACAGACAGGTACTCATGTGCATACAGGTACTCATGTACATACAGGTACTCATGTACAGACAGGTACTCATGTACATACAGGTACTCATGTACATACCGGTACTCATGTACAGACAGGTACTCATGTGCATACAGGTACTCATGTACATACAGGTACTCATGTACATACCGGTACTCATGTACATACCGGTACTCATGTGCATACCGGTACTCATGTACAGACAGGTACACATGTACAGACAGGTACTCATGTACATACAGGTACTCATTTACATACCGGTACTCATGTACAGACAGGTACTCATGTGCATACAGGTACTCATGTACATACAGGTACTCATGTACAGACAGGTACTCATGTACAGACAGGTACTCATGTACATACAGGTACTCATGTACATACCGGTACTCATGTACAGACAGGTACTCATGTGCATACAGGTACTCATGTACAGGCAGGTACTCATGTACATACAGGTACTCATGTACATACCGGTACTCATGTACAGACAGGTACTCATGAGCATACAGGTACTCATGTACATACAGGTACTCATGTACATACCGGTACTCATGTACATACCGGTACTCATGTGCATACCGGTACTCATGTACAGACAGGTACTCATGTACATACAGGTACTCATGTACAGACAGGTACTCATGTACATACAGGTACTCATGTACATACCGGTACTCATGTACAGACAGGTACTCATGTGCATACAGGTACTCATGTGCATACAGGTACTCATGTACATACAGGTACTCATGTACAGACAGGTACTCATGTACAGACAGGTACTCATGTACATACCGGTACTCATGTACAGACAGGTACTCATGTACAGACAGGTACTCATGTACATACCGGTACTCATGTACAGACAGGTACTCATGTACATACAGGTACTCATGTACATACCGGTACTCATGTACAGACAGGTACTCATGTACAGACAGGTACTCATGTGCATACAGGTACTCATGTGCATACAGGTACTCATGTACATACAGGTACTCATGTACAGACAGGTACTCATGTACATACAGGTACTCATGTACATTCAGGTACTCATGTGCATACAGGTACTCATGTGCATACAGGTACTCATGTACAGACAGGTACTCATGTACAGACAGGTACTCATGTACATACAGGTACTCATGTGCATACAGGTACTCATGTACAGACAGGTACTCATGTACAGACAGGTACTCATGTACATACAGGTACTCATGTACATACCGGTACTCATGTACAGACAGGTACTCATGTGCATACAGGTACTCATGTACATACAGGTACTCATGTACAGACAGGTACTCATGTACATACAGGTACTCATGTACATACCGGTACTCATGTACATACCGGTACTCATGTGCATACCGGTACTCATGTACAGACAGGTACTCATGTACATACAGGTACTCATGTACAGACAGGTACTCATGTACAGACAGGTACTCATGTACATACAGGTACTCATGTACACACCGGTACTCATGTACAGACAGGTACTCATGTGCATACAGGTACTCATGTGCATACAGGTACTCATGTACATACAGGTACTCATGTACAGACAGGTACTCATGTACAGACAGGTACTCATGTACATACAGGTACTCATGTACAGACAGGTACTCATGTACATTCAGGTACTCATGTGCATACAGGTACTCATGTACATACAGGTACTCATGTACAGACAGGTACTCATGTACAGACAGGTACTCATGTACATACAGGTACTCATGTACATACCGGTACTCATGTACAGACAGGTACTCATGTGTATACAGGTACTCATGTACATACAGGTACTCATGTGCATACAGGTACTCATGTACATACCGGTACTCATGTACAGACAGGTACTCATGTGCATACAGGTACTCATGTACATACCGGTACTCATGTACATACAGGTACTCATGTACAGACAGGTACTCATGTACAGACAGGTACTCATGTACATACAGGTACTCATGTGCATACAGGTACTCATGTACATACAGGTACTCATGTACAGACAGGTACTCATGTGCATACAGGTACTCATGTACATACAGGTACTCATGTACAGACAGGTACTCATGTACATACAGGTACTCATGTACATACAGGTACTCATGTACATACCGGTACTCATGTACAGACAGGTACTCATGTGCATACAGGTACTCATGTACATACAGGTACTCATGTACATACCGGTACTCATGTACATACCGGTACTCATATGCATACCGGTACTCATGTACATACAGGTACTCATGTACATACAGGTACTCATGTACATACCGGTACTCATGTACAGACAGGTACTCATGTACATACAGGTACTCATGTACATACAGGTACTCATGTACATACCGGTACTCATGTACAGACAGGTACTCATGTGCATACAGGTACTCATGTACATACAGGTACTCATGTACAGACAGGTACTCATGTACATACAGGTACTCATGTACAGACAGGTACTCATGTACAGACAGGTACTCATGTACATACCGGTACTCATGTACAGACAGGTACTCATGTACAGACAGGTACTCATGTACATACCGGTACTCATGTACAGACAGGTACTCATGTACATACAGGTACTCATGTACATACCGGTACTCATGTACAGACAGGTACTCATGTACATACAGGTACTCATGTACAGACAGGTACTCATGTACAGACAGGTACTCATGTGCATACAGGTACTCATGTACATACAGGTATGTACAGACAGGTACTCATGTACATACCGGTACTCATGTACAGACAGGTACTCATGTACATACAGGTACTCATGTACAGACAGGTACTCATGTACATTCAGGTACTCATGTACAGACAGGTACTCATGTACATACAGGTATTCATGTACATACAGGTACTCATGTACAGACAGGTACTCATGTACATACAGGTACTCATGTGCATACAGGTACTCATGTACAGACAGGTACTCATGTACAGACAGGTACTCATGTACATACAAGTACTCATGTACAGACAGGTACTCATGTACATACAGGTACTCATGTACAGACAGGTACTCATGTACATACAGGTACACATGTACAGACAGGTACTCATGTACAGACAGGTACTCATGTACAGACAGGTACTCATGTGCATACAGGTACTCATGTACATACAGGTACTCATGTACAGACAGGTACTCATGTACATACAGGTACTCATGTACAGACAGGTACTCATGTGCATACAGGTACTCATGTGCATACCGGTACTCATGTACAGACAGGTACTCATGTACATACAGGTACTCATGTACATACAGGTACTCATGTGCATACAGGTACTCATGTACAGACAGGTACTCATGTACATACAGGTACTCATGTACAGACAGGTACTCATGTGCATACAGGTACTCATGTACAGACAGGTACTCATGTACATACAGGTACTCATGTACATACAGGTACTCATGTACATACCGGTACTCATGTACAGAAAGGTACTCATGTACATACAGGTACTCATGTACAGACAGGTACTCATGTGCATACAGTTACTCATGTACAGACAGGTACTCATGTACAGACAGGTACTCATGTGCATACAGGTACTCATGTGCATACCGGTACTCATGTGCATACCGGTACTCATGTACAGACAGGTACTCATGTACAGACAGGTACTCATGTGCATACAGGTACTCATGTGCATACCGGTACTCATGTGCATACCGGTACTCATGTACAGACAGGTACTCATGTACAGACAGGTACTCATGTACTGACAGGTACTCATGTGCATACAGGTACTCATGTACATACAGGTACTCATGTACAGACAGGTACTCATGTACAGACAGGTACTCATGTACATACAGGTACTCATGTACAGACAGGTACTCATGTACATACAGGTACTCATGTACAGACAGGTACTCATGTACATACAGGTACTCATGTACATACAAGTACTCATGTACAGACAGGTACTCATGTACATACCGGTACTCATGTACAGACAGGTACTCATGTACATACAGCTACTCATGTACAGACAGGTACTCATGTACATACAGGTACTCATGTGCAGACAGGTACTCATGTACATACAGGTACTCATGTACATACAGGTACTCATGTACAGACAGGTACTCATGTGCATACAGGTACTCATGTACAGACAGGTACTCATGTACATACAGGTACTCATGTACATACAGGTACTCATGTACAGACAGGTACTCATGTACATACAGGTACTCATGTACATTCAGGTACTCATGTACAGACAGGTACTCATGTACATACAGGTACTCATGTACATACAGGTACTCATGTGCATTCAGGTACTCATGTACATACAGGTACTCATGTACAGACAGGTACTCATGTTCAGACAGGTACTCATGTACATACAGGTACTCATGTACAGACAGGTACTCATGTACATACAGGTACTCATGTACAGACAGGTACTTATGTACATACCGGTACTCATGTACAGACAGGTACTCATGTACAGACAGGTACTCATGTACATACCGGTACTCATGTACAGACAGGTACTCATGTGCATACAGGTACTCATGTGCATACAGGTACTCATGTACATACAGGTACTCATGTACAGACAGGTACTCATGTACATACAGGTACTCATGTACATACAGGTACTCATGTGCATACAGGTACTCATGTACATACAGGTACTCATGTACAGACAGGTACTCATGTACATACAGGTACTCATGTACAGACAGGTACTCATGTACATACAGGTACTCATGTACAGACAGGTACTCATGTACAGACAGGTACTCATGTACAGACAGGTACTCATGTGCATACCGGTACTCATGTACATACAGGTACTCATGTACAGACAGGTACTCATGTACATACAGGTACTCATGTACATTCAGGTACTCATGTACATACAGGTACTCATGTGCATACAGGTACTCAAGTGCATACAGGTGCTCATGTACATTCAGGTGCTCATGTACATACAGGTACTCATGTACATTCAGGTACTCATGTACATACAGGTACTCATGTACAGACAGGTACTCATGTGCCTACAGGTACTCATGTACAGACAGGTACTCATGTACATACAGGTACTCATGTACAGACAGGTACTCATGTACATACAGGTACTCATGTACATTCAGGTACTCATGTACAGACAGGTACTCATGTACAGACAGGTACTCATGTACATACAGGTACTCATGTGCATACAGGTACTCATGTACATACAGGTACTCATGTACAGACAGGTACTCATGTACAGACAGGTACTCATGTACATACCGGTACTCATGTACAGACAGGTACTCATGTACATACCGGTACTCATGTACAGACAGGTACTCATGTGCATACAGGTACTCATGTACAGACAGGTACTCATGTACATACAGGTACTCATGTGCATACAGGTACTCATGTGCATACAGGTACTCATGTACATACAGGTACTCATGTACATTCAGGTACTCATGTACAGACAGGTACTCATGTACAGACAGGTACTCATGTACATACAGGTACTCATGTGCATACAGGTACTCATGTACATACCGGTACTCATGTACAGACAGGTACTCATGTACATACCGGTACTCATGTACAGACAGGTACTCATGTGCATACAGGTACTCATGTACAGACAGGTACTCATGTACATACAGGTACTCATGTGCATACAGGTACTCATGTGCATACAGGTACTCATGTGCAAACAGTTACTCATGTACAGACAGGTACTCATGTACATACAGGTACTCATGTGCATACAGGTACTCATGTGCATACAGGTACTCATGTACAGACAGGTACTCATGTACAGACAGGTACTCATGTGCATACAGGTACTCATGTACATACAGGTACTCATGTACATACAGGTACTCATGTACAGACAGGTACTCATGTACATACAGGTACTCATGTACAGACAGGTACTCATGTACTGACAGGTACTCATGTACAGACAGGTACTCATATACAGACAGGTACTCATGTACATACAGGTACTCATGTACATACAGGTACTCATGTACAGACAGGTACTCATGTACATACCGGTACTCATGTACAGACAGGTACTCATGTACAGACAGGTACTCATGTACATACAGGTACTCATGTACATACCGGTACTCATGTACATACCGGTACTCATGTACAGACAGGTACTCATGTGCATACAGGTACTCATGTACATACAGGTACTCATTTACAGACAGGTACTCATGTGCATACAGGTACTCATGTACAGACAGGTACTCATATACAGACAGGTACTCATGTGCATACAGGTACTCATGTACAGACAGGTACTCATATACAGACAGGTACTCATGTACATACAGGTACTTATGTACATACAGGTACTCATGTACAGACAGGTACTCATGTACATACCGGTACTCATGTACAGACAGGTACTCATGTACATACAGGTACTCATGTACATACCAGTACTCATGTACATACCTGTACTCATGTACAGACAGGTACTCATGTGCATACAGGTACTCATGTACATACAGGTACTCATGTACAGACAGGTACTCATGTGCATACAGGTACTCATGTACAGACAGGTACTCATGTACATACCGGTACTCATGTACAGACAGGTACTCATGTGCATACAGGTACTCATGTGCATACAGGTACTCATGTACAGACAGGTACTCATATACAGACAGGTACTCATGTACATACAGGTACTTATGTACATACAGGTACTCATGTACAGACAGGTACTCATGTACATACCGGTACTCATGTACAGACAGGTACTCATGTACATACAGGTACTCATGTACATACCAGTACTCATGTACATACCTGTACTCATGTACAGACAGGTACTCATGTGCATACAGGTACTCATGTACATACAGGTACTCATGTACAGACAGGTACTCATGTGCATACAGGTACTCATGTACAGACAGGTACTCATGTACATACCGGTACTCATGTACAGACAGGTACTCATGTGCATACAGGTACTCATGTGCATACAGGTACTCATGTACATACAGGTACTCATGTACAGACAGGTACTCATGTGCATACAGGTACTCATGTGCATACAGGTACTCATGTACATACAGGTACTCATGTACAGACAGGTACTCATGTGCATACAGGTACTCATGTACATACAGGTACTCATGTACAGACAGGTACTCATGTACATACAGGTACTCATGTACAGACAGGTACTCATGTACATACAGGTACTCATGTACAGACAGGTACTCATGTACAGACAGGTACTCATGTACAGACAGGTACTCATGTGCATACCGGTACTCATGTACATACAGGTACTCATGTACAGACAGGTACTCATGTACATACAGGTACTCATGTACATTCAGGTACTCATGTACATACAGGTACTCATGTGCATACAGGTACTCAAGTGCATACAGGTGCTCATGTACATTCAGGTGCTCATGTACATACAGGTACTCATGTACATTCAGGTACTCATGTACATACAGGTACTCATGTACAGACAGGTACTCATGTGCCTACAGCTACTCATGTACAGACAGGTACTCATGTACATACAGGTACTCATGTACAGACAGGTACTCATGTACATACAGGTACTCATGTACATTCAGGTACTCATGTACAGACAGGTACTCATGTACAGACAGGTACTCATGTACATACAGGTACTCATGTGCATACAGGTACTCATGTACATACAGGTACTCATGTACAGACAGGTACTCATGTACAGACAGGTACTCATGTACATACCGGTACTCATGTACAGACAGGTACTCATGTACATACCGGTACTCATGTACAGACAGGTACTCATGTGCATACAGGTACTCATGTACAGACAGGTACTCATGTACATACAGGTACTCATGTGCATACAGGTACTCATGTGCATACAGGTACTCATGTACATACAGGTACTCATGTACATTCAGGTACTCATGTACAGACAGGTACTCATGTACAGACAGGTACTCATGTACATACAGGTACTCATGTGCATACAGGTACTCATGTACATACAGGTACTCATGTACAGACAGGTACTCATGTACATACAGGTACTCATGTACATACCGGTACTCATGTACAGACAGGTACTCATGTACATACCGGTACTCATGTACAGACAGGTACTCATGTGCATACAGGTACTCATGTACAGACAGGTACTCATGTACATACAGGTACTCATGTGCATACAGGTACTCATGTGCATACAGGTACTCATGTGCAAACAGGTACTCATGTACAGACAGGTACTCATGTACATACAGGTACTCATGTGCATACAGGTACTCATGTGCATACAGGTACTCATGTACAGACAGGTACTCATGTACAGACAGGTACTCATGTGCATACAGGTACTCATGTACATACAGGTACTCATGTACATACAGGTACTCATGTACAGACAGGTACTCATGTACATACAGGTACTCATGTACAGACAGGTACTCATGTACTGACAGGTACTCATGTACAGACAGGTACTCATATACAGACAGGTACTCATGTACATACAGGTACTCATGTACATACAGGTACTCATGTACAGACAGGTACTCATGTACATACCGGTACTCATGTACAGACAGGTACTCATGTACAGACAGGTACTCATGTACATACAGGTACTCATGTACATACCGGTACTCATGTACATACCGGTACTCATGTACAGACAGGTACTCATGTGCATACAGGTACTCATGTACATACAGGTACTCATTTACAGACAGGTACTCATGTGCATACAGGTACTCATGTACAGACAGGTACTCATATACAGACAGGTACTCATGTGCATACAGGTACTCATGTACAGACAGGTACTCATATACAGACAGGTACTCATGTACATACAGGTACTTATGTACATACAGGTACTCATGTACAGACAGGTACTCATGTACATACCGGTACTCATGTACAGACAGGTACTCATGTACATACAGGTACTCATGTACATACCAGTACTCATGTACATACCTGTACTCATGTACAGACAGGTACTCATGTGCATACAGGTACTCATGTACATACAGGTACTCATGTACAGACAGGTACTCATGTGCATACAGGTACTCATGTACAGACAGGTACTCATATACAGACAGGTACTCATGTACATACAGGTACTCATGTACATACAGGTACTCATGTACAGACAGGTACTCATGTGCATACAGGTACTCATGTACATACAGGTACTCATGTACAGACAGGTACTCATGTACAGACAGGTACTCATGTACATACCGGTACTCATGTACATACCGGTACTCATGTACAGACAGGTACTCATGTACAGACAGGTACTCATGTGCATACAGGTACTCATGTACATACAGGTACTCATGTACATACATGTACTCATGTACAGACAGGTACTCATGTACATACAGGTACTCATGTACATACATGTACTCATGTACAGACAGGTACTCATGTACAGACAGGTACTCATGTACATACCGGTACTCATGTACAGACAGGTACTCATGTACATACAGGTACTCATGTACATACCGGTACTCATGTACAGACAGGTACTCATGTACAGACAGGTACTCATGTGCATACAGGTACTCATGTACATACAGGTACTCATGTACAGACAGGTACTCATGTACATACAGGTACTCATGTACATACAGGTACTCATGTACATACCGGTACTCATGTACAGACAGGTACTCATGTGCATACAGGTACTCATGTACATACAGGTACTCATGTACATACCGGTACTCATGTACATACCGGTACTCATATGCATACCGGTACTCATGTACATACAGGTACTCATGTACATACAGGTACTCATGTACATACCGGTACTCATGTACAGACAGGTACTCATGTACATACAGGTACTCATGTACATACAGGTACTCATGTACATACCGGTACTCATGTACAGACAGGTACTCATGTGCATACAGGTACTCATGTACATACAGGTACTCATGTACAGACAGGTACTCATGTACATACAGGTACTCATGTACAGACAGGTACTCATGTACAGACAGGTACTCATGTACATACCGGTACTCATGTACAGACAGGTACTCATGTACAGACAGGTACTCATGTACATACCGGTACTCATGTACAGACAGGTACTCATGTACATACAGGTACTCATGTACATACCGGTACTCATGTACAGACAGGTACTCATGTACATACACGTACTCATGTACAGACAGGTACTCATGTACAGACAGGTACTCATGTGCATACAGGTACTCATGTACATACAGGTATGTACAGACAGGTACTCATGTACATACCGGTACTCATGTACAGACAGGTACTTATGTACATACAGGTACTCATGTACAGACAGGTACTCATGTACATTCAGGTACTCATGTACAGACAGGTACTCATGTACATACAGGTATTCATGTACATACAGGTACTCATGTACAGACAGGTACTCATGTACATACAGGTACTCATGTGCATACAGGTACTCATGTACAGACAGGTACTCATGTACAGACAGGTACTCATGTACATACAAGTACTCATGTACAGACAGGTACTCATGTACATACAGGTACTCATGTACAGACAGGTACTCATGTACATACAGGTACACATGTACAGACAGGTACTCATGTACGGACAGGTACTCATGTACAGACAGGTACTCATGTGCATACAGGTACTCATGTACATACAGGTACTCATGTACAGACAGGTACTCATGTACATACAGGTACTCATGTACAGACAGGTACTCATGTGCATACAGGTACTCATGTGCATACCGGTACTCATGTACAGACAGGTACTCATGTACATACAGGTACTCATGTACATACAGGTACTCATTTGCATACAGGTACTCATGTACAGACAGGTACTCATGTACATACAGGTACTCATGTACAGACAGGTACTCATGTGCATACAGGTACTCATGTACAGACAGGTACTCATGTACATACAGGTACTCATGTACATACAGGTACTCATGTACATACCGGTACTCATGTACAGAAAGGTACTCATGTACATACAGGTACTCATGTACAGACAGGTACTCATGTGCATACAGGTACTCATGTACAGACAGGTACTCATGTACAGACAGGTACTCATGTGCATACAGGTACTCATGTGCATACCGGTACTCATGTGCATACCGGTACTCATGTACAGACAGGTACTCATGTACAGACAGGTACTCATGTGCATACAGGTACTCATGTGCATACCGGTACTCATGTGCATACCGGTACTCATGTACAGACAGGTACTCATGTACATACAGGTACTCATGTACAGACAGGTACTCATGTACATACAGGTACTCATGTACATACAGGTACTCATGTACAGACAGGTACTCATGTACATACAGGTACTCATGTACATACAAGTACTCATGTACAGACAGGTACTCATGTACATACCGGTACTCATGTACAGACAGGTACTCATGTACATACAGCTACTCATGTACAGACAGGTACTCATGTACATACAGGTACTCATGTGCAGACAGGTACTCATGTACATACAGGTACTCATGTACATACAGGTACTCATGTACAGACAGGTACTCATGTGCATACAGGTACTCATGTACAGACAGGTACTCATGTACATACAGGTACTCATGTACATACAGGTACTCATGTACAGACAGGTACTCATGTACATACAGGTACTCATGTACATTCAGGTACTCATGTACAGACAGGTACTCATGTACATACAGGTACTCATGTACATACAGGTACTCATGTGCATTCAGGTACTCATGTACATACAGGTACTCATGTACAGACAGGTACTCATGTTCAGACAGGTACTCATGTACATACAGGTACTCATGTACAGACAGGTACTCATGTACATACAGGTACTCATGTACAGACAGGTACTCATGTACATACCGGTACTCATGTACAGACAGGTACTCATGTACAGACAGGTACTCATGTACATACCGGTACTCATGTACAGACAGGTACTCATGTACAGACAGGTACTCATGTGCATACAGGTACTCATGTGCATACAGGTACTCATGTACATACAGGTACTCATGTACAGACAGGTACTCATGTACATACAGGTACTCATGTACATACAGGTACTCATGTGCATACAGGTACTCATGTACATACAGGTACTCATGTACAGACAGGTACTCATGTACATACAGGTACTCATGTACAGACAGGTACTCATGTACATACAGGTACTCATGTACAGACAGGTACTCATGTACAGACAGGTACTCATGTGCATACCGGTACTCATGTACATACAGGTACTCATGTACAGACAGGTACTCATGTACATACAGGTACTCATGTACATTCAGGTACTCATGTACATACAGGTACTCATGTGCATACAGGTACTCATGTGCATACAGGTGCTCATGTACATACAGGTACTCATGTACATTCAGGTACTCATGTACATACAGGTACTCATGTACAGACAGGTACTCATGTGCATACAGGTACTCATGTACAGACAGGTACTCATGTACATACAGGTACTCATGTACAGACAGGTACTCATGTACATACAGGTACTCATGTACATTCAGGTACTCATGTACAGACAGGTACTCATGTACAGACAGGTACTCATGTACATACAGGTACTCATGTGCATACAGGTACTCATGTACATACAGGTACTCATGTACAGACAGGTACTCATGTACAGACAGGTACTCATGTACATACCGGTACTCATGTACAGACAGGTACTCATGTACATACCGGTACTCATGTACAGACAGGTACTCATGTGCATACAGGTACTCATGTACAGACAGGTACTCATGTACATACAGGTACTCATGTGCATACAGGTACTCATGTGCATACAGGTACTCATGTACATACAGGTACTCATGTACATTCAGGTACTCATGTACAGACAGGTACTCATGTACAGACAGGTACTCATGTACATACAGGTACTCATGTACAGACAGGTACTCATGTACATACAGGTACTCATGTACATACCGGTACTCATGTACAGACCGGTACTCATGTACATACCGGTACTCATGTACAGACAGGTACTCATGTGCATACAGGTACTCATGTACAGACAGGTACTCATGTACATACAGGTACTCATGTGCATACAGGTACTCATGTGCATACAGGTACTCATGTGCAAACAGGTACTCATGTACAGACAGGTACTCATGTACATACAGGTACTCATGTGCATACAGGTACTCATGTGCATACAGGTACTCATGTACAGACAGGTACTCATGTACAGACAGGTACTCATGTGCATACAGGTACTCATGTACATACAGGTACTCATGTACATACAGGTACTCATGTACAGACAGGTACTCATGTACATACAGGTACTCATGTACAGACAGGTACTCATGTACTGACAGGTACTCATGTACAGACAGGTACTCATATACAGACAGGTACTCATGTACATACAGGTACTCATGTACATACAGGTACTCATGTACAGACAGGTACTCATGTACATACCGGTACTCATGTACAGACAGGTACTCATGTACAGACAGGTACTCATGTACATACAGGTACTCATGTACATACCGGTACTCATGTACATACCGGTACTCATGTACAGACAGGTACTCATGTGCATACAGGTACTCATGTACATACAGGTACTCATTTACAGACAGGTACTCATGTGCATACAGGTACTCATGTACAGACAGGTACTCATGTACATACAGGTACACATGTACAGACAGGTACTCATGTACAGACAGGTACTCATGTACAGACAGGTACTCATGTGCATACAGGTACTCATGTACATACAGGTACTCATGTACAGACAGGTACTCATGTACATACAGGTACTCATGTACAGACAGGTACTCATGTGCATACAGGTACTCATGTGCATACCGGTACTCATGTACAGACAGGTACTCATGTACATACAGGTACTCATTTACATACAGGTACTCATGTGCATACAGGTACTCATGTACAGACAGGTACTCATGTACATACAGGTACTCATGTACAGACAGGTACTCATGTGCATACAGGTACTCATGTACAGACAGGTACTCATGTACATACAGGTACTCATGTACATACAGGTACTCATGTACATACCGGTACTCATGTACAGAAAGGTACTCATGTACATACAGGTACTCATGTACAGACAGGTACTCATGTGCATACAGGTACTCATGTACAGACAGGTACTCAGGTGCATACAGGTACTCGTGCATACAGGTGCTCATGTGCATACCGGTACTCATGTGCATACCGGTACTCATGTACAGACAGGTACTCATGTACAGACAGGTACTCATGTGCATACAGGTACTCATGTGCATACCGGTACTCATGTGCATACCGGTACTCATGTACAGACAGGTACTCATGTACAGACAGGTACTCATGTACTGACAGGTACTCATGTGCATACAGGTACTCATGTACATACAGGTACTCATGTACAGACAGGTACTCATGTACAGACAGGTACTCATGTACATACAGGTACTCATGTACAGACAGGTACTCATGTACATACAGGTACTCATGTACATACAGGTACTCATGTACAGACAGGTACTCATGTACATACAGGTACTCATGTACATACAAGTACTCATGTACAGACAGGTACTCATGTACATACCGGTACTCATGTACAGACAGGTACTCATGTACATACAGCTACTCATGTACAGACAGGTACTCATGTACATACAGGTACTCATGTGCAGACAGGTACTCATGTACATACAGGTACTCATGTACATACAGGTACTCATGTACAGACAGGTACTCATGTGCATACAGGTACTCATGTACAGACAGGTACTCATGTACATACAGGTACTCATGTACATACAGGTACTCATGTACAGACAGGTACTCATGTACATACAGGTACTCATGTACATTCAGGTACTCATGTACAGACAGGTACTCATGTACATACAGGTACTCATGTACATACAGGTACTCATGTGCATTCAGGTACTCATGTACATACAGGTACTCATGTACAGACAGGTACTCATGTTCAGACAGGTACTCATGTACATACAGGTACTCATGTACAGACAGGTACTCATGTACATACAGGTACTCATGTACAGACAGGTACTCATGTACATACCGGTACTCATGTACAGACAGGTACTCATGTACAGACAGGTACTCATGTACATACCGGTACTCATGTACAGACAGGTACTCATGTACAGACAGGTACTCATGTGCATACAGGTACTCATGTACATACAGGTTCTCATGTACAGACAGGTACTCATGTACATACAGGTACTCATGTACATACAGGTACTCATGTGCATACAGGTACTCATGTACATACAGGTACTCATGTACAGACAGGTACTCATGTACATACAGGTACTCATGTACAGACAGGTACTCATGTACATACAGGTACTCATGTACAGACAGGTACTCATGTACAGACAGGTACTCATGTGCATACCGGTACTCATGTACATACAGGTACTCATGTACAGACAGGTACTCATGTACATACAGGTACTCATGTACATTCAGGTACTCATGTACATACAGGTACTCATGTGCATACAGGTACTCATGTGCATACAGGTGCTCATGTACATTCAGGTGCTCATGTACATACAGGTACTCATGTACATTCAGGTACTCATGTACATACAGGTACTCATGTACAGACAGGTACTCATGTGCATACAGGTACTCATGTACAGACAGGTACTCATGTACATACAGGTACTCATGTACAGACAGGTACTCATGTACAGACAGGTACTCATGTACATACAGGTACTCATGTACATTCAGGTACTCATGTACAGACAGGTACTCATGTACAGACAGGTACTCATGTACATACAGGTACTCATGTGCATACAGGTACTCATGTACATACAGGTACTCATGTACAGACAGGTACTCATGTACAGACAGGTACTCATGTACATACCGGTACTCATGTACAGACAGGTACTCATGTACATACCGGTACTCATGTACAGACAGGTACTCATGTGCATACAGGTACTCATGTACAGACAGGTACTCATGTACATACAGGTACTCATGTGCATACAGGTACTCATGTGCATACAGGTACTCATGTACATACAGGTACTCATGTACATTCAGGTACTCATGTACAGACAGGTACTCATGTACAGACAGGTACTCATGTACATACAGGTACTCATGTGCATACAGGTACTCATGTACATACAGGTACTCATGTACAGACAGGTACTCATGTACATACAGGTACTCATGTACATACCGGTACTCATGTACAGACAGGTACTCATGTACATACCGGTACTCATGTACAGACAGGTACTCATGTGCATACAGGTACTCATGTACAGACAGGTACTCATGTACATACAGGTACTCATGTGCATACAGGTACTCATGTGCATACAGGTACTCATGTGCAAACAGGTACTCATGTACAGACAGGTACTCATGTACATACAGGTACTCATGTGCATACAGGTACTCATGTGCATACAGGTACTCATGTACAGACAGGTACTCATGTACAGACAGGTACTCATGTGCATACAGGTACTCATGTACATACAGGTACTCATGTACATACAGGTACTCATGTACAGACAGGTACTCATGTACATACAGGTACTCATGTACAGACAGGTACTCATGTACTGACAGGTACTCATGTACAGACAGGTACTCATATACAGACAGGTACTCATGTACATACAGGTACTCATGTACATACAGGTACTCATGTACAGACAGGTACTCATGTACATACCGGTACTCATGTACAGACAGGTACTCATGTACAGACAGGTACTCATGTACATACAGGTACTCATGTACATACCGGTACTCATGTACATACCGGTACTCATGTACAGACAGGTACTCATGTGCATACAGGTACTCATGTACATACAGGTACTCATTTACAGACAGGTACTCATGTGCATACAGGTACTCATGTACAGACAGGTACTCATATACAGACAGGTACTCATGTGCATACAGGTACTCATGTACAGACAAGTACTCATATACAGACAGGTACTCATGTACATACAGGTACTTATGTACATACAGGTACTCATGTACAGACAGGTACTCATGTACATACCGGTACTCATGTACAGACAGGTACTCATGTACATACAGGTACTCATGTACATACCAGTACTCATGTACATACCTGTACTCATGTACAGACAGGTACTCATGTGCATACAGGTACTCATGTACATACAGGTACTCATGTACAGACAGGGACTCATGTGCATACAGGTACTCATGTACAGACAGGTACTCATATACAGACAGGTACTCATGTACATACAGGTACTCATGTACATACAGGTACTCATGTACAGACAGGTACTCATGTGCATACAGGTACTCATGTACATACAGGTACTCATGTACAGACAGGTACTCATGTACATACCGGTACTCATGTACATACCGGTACTCATGTACAGACAGGTACTCATGTACAGACAGGTACTCATGTGCATACAGGTACTCATGTACATACAGGTACTCATGTACATACATGTACTCATGTACAGACAGGTACTCATGTACATACAGGTACTCATGTACATACATGTACTCATGTACAGACAGGTACTCATGTACAGACAGGTACTCATGTACATACCGGTACTCATGTACAGACAGGTACTCATGTACATACAGGTACTCATGTACAGACAGGTACTCATGTACATACAGGTACTCATGTGCAGACAGGTACTCATGTACATACAGGTACTCATGTACATACAGGTACTCATGTACAGACAGGTACTCATGTGCATACAGGTACTCATGTACAGACAGGTACTCATGTACATACAGGTACTCATGTACATACAGGTACTCATGTGCATACAGGTACTCATGTACATACAGGTACTCATGTACAGACAGGTACTCATGTGCATACAGGTACTCATGTACAGACAGGTACTCATGTACAGACAGGTACTCATGTACATACAGGTACTCATGTACAGACAGATACTCATGTACATACAGGTACTCATGTACATACCGGTACTCATGTACAGACAGGTACTCATGTACAGACAGGTACTCATGTGCATACAGGTACTCATGTGCATACAGGTACTCATGTACATACAGGTACTCATGTACAGACAGGTACTCAGGTACATACAGGTACTCACGTGCATACAGGTACTCGTGTACATACAGGTACTCATGTACAGACAGGTACTCATGTACAGACAGGTACTCATGTACATACAGGTACTCATGTACAGACAGGTACTCATGTACAGACAGGTACTCATGTACATACAGGTACTCATGTACATACAGGTACTCATGTACATTCAGGTACTCATGTGCATACAGGTACTCATGTACATAGAGGTACTCATGTACAGACAGGTACTCATGTACATACCGGTACTCATGTACAGACAGGTACTCATGTACAGTCAGGTACTCATGTACAGACAGGTACTCATGTACATACCGGTACTCATGTACAGACAGGTACTCATGTGCATACAGGTACTCATGTACATACAGGTACTCATGTACAGACAGGTACTCATGTGCATATAGGTACTCATGTGCATACAGGTACTCATGTACAGACAGGTACTCATGTGCATACAGGTACTCATGTGCATACCGGTACTCATGTGCATACAGGTACTCATGTACAGACAGGTACTCATGTGCATACAGGTACTCATGTACAGACAGGTACTCATGTACAGACAGGTACTCATGTACATACAGGTACTCATGTACAGACAGGTACTCATGTACATACAGGTACTCATGTACATACCGGTACTCATGTACAGACAGGTACTCATGTACAGACAGGTACTCATGTGCGTACAGGTACTCATGTGCATACAGGTACTCATGTACATACAGGTACTCATGTACAGACAGGTACTCATGTACATACAGGTACTCATGTACAGACAGGTACTCATGTACAGACAGGTACTCATGTACATACAGGTACTCATGTACAGACAGGTACTCATGTACAGACAGGTACTCATGTGCATACCGGTACTCATGTACATACAGGTACTCATGTACAGACAGGTACTCATGTACATACAGGTACTCATGTACATTCAGGTACTCATGTACATACAGGTACTCATGTGCATACAGGTACTCGTGCATACAGGTGCTCATGTACATTCAGGTGCTCATGTACATACAGGTACTCATGTACATTCAGGTACTCATGTACATACAGGTACTCATGTACAGACAGGTACTCATGTGCATACAGGTACTCATGTACAGACAGGTACTCATGTACATACAGGTACTCATGTACAGACAGGTACTCATGTACAGACAGGTACTCATGTACATACAGGTACTCATGTACATTCAGGTACTCATGTACAGACAGGTACTCATGTACAGACAGGTACTCATGTACATACAGGTACTCATGTGCATACAGGTACTCATGTACATACAGGTACTCATGTACAGACAGGTACTCATGTACAGACAGGTACTCATGTACATACCGGTACTCATGTACAGACAGGTACTCATGTACATACCGGTACTCATGTACAGACAGGTACTCATGTGCATACAGGTACTCATGTACAGACAGGTACTCATGTACATACAGGTACTCATGTGCATACAGGTACTCATGTGCATACAGGTACTCATGTGCAAACAGGTACTCATGTACAGACAGGTACTCATGTACATACAGGTACTCATGTGCATACAGGTACTCATGTGCATACAGGTACTCATGTACAGACAGGTACTCATGTACAGACAGGTACTCATGTGCATACAGGTACTCATGTACATACAGGTACTCATGTACAGACAGGTACTCATGTACATACAGGTACTCATGTACAGACAGGTACTCATGTACTGACAGGTACTCATGTACAGACTGGTACTCATATACAGACAGGTACTCATGTACATACAGGTACTCATGTACATACAGGTACTCATGTACAGACAGGTACTCATGTACATACCGGTACTCATGTACAGACAGGTACTCATGTACATACAGGTACTCATGTACATACCGGTACTCATGTACATACCGGTACTCATGTACAGACAGGTACTCATGTGCATACAGGTACTCATGTACATACAGGTACTCATTTACAGACAGGTACTCATGTGCATACAGGTACTCATGTACAGACAGGTACTCATATACAGACAGGTACTCATGTGCATACAGGTACTCATGTACAGACAGGTACTCATATACAGACAGGTACTCATGTACATACAGGTACTTATGTACATACAGGTACTCATGTACAGACAGGTACTCATGTACATACCGGTACTCATGTACAGACAGGTACTCATGTACATACAGGTACTCATGTACATACCAGTACTCATGTACATACCTGTACTCATGTACAGACAGGTACTCATGTGCATACAGGTACTCATGTACATACAGGTACTCATGTACAGACAGGTACTCATGTGCATACAGGTACTCATGTACAGACAGGTACTCATATACAGACAGGTACTCATGTACATACAGGTACTCATGTACAGACAGGTACTCATGTGCATACAGGTACTCATGTACATACAGGTACTCATGTACAGACAGGTACTCATGTACAGACAGGTACTCATGTACATACCGGTACTCATGTACATACCGGTACTCATGTACAGACAGGTACTCATGTACAGACAGGTACTCATGTGCATACAGGTACTCATGTACAGACAGGTACTCATGTACATACAGGTACTCATGTACATACCGGTACTCATGTACAGACAGGTACTCATGTACAGACAGGTACTCATGTGCGTACAGGTAATCATGTGCATACAGGTACTCATGTACATACAGGTACTCATGTACAGACAGGTACTCATGTACATACAGGTACTCATGTACAGACAGGTACTCATGTACAGACAGGTACTCATGTACATACAGGTACTCATGTACAGACAGGTACTCATGTACAGACAGGTACTCATGTGCATACCGGTACTCATGTACATACAGGTACTCATGTACAGACAGGTACTCATGTACATACAGGTACTCATGTACATTCAGGTACTCATGTACATACAGGTACTCATGTGCATACATGTACTCGTGCATACAGGTGCTCATGTACATTCAGGTGCTCATGTACATACAGGTACTCATGTACATTCAGGTACTCATGTACATACAGGTACTCATGTACAGACAGGTACTCATGTGCATACAGGTACTCATGTACAGACAGGTACTCATGTACATACAGGTACTCATGTACAGACAGGTACTCATGTACAGACTGGTACTCATGTACATACAGGTACTCATGTACATTCAGGTACTCATGTACAGACAGGTACTCATGTACAGACAGGTACTCATGTACATACAGGTACTCATGTGCATACAGGTACTCATGTACATACAGGTACTCATGTACAGACAGGTACTCATGTACAGACAGGTACTCATGTACATACCGGTACTCATGTACAGACAGGTACTCATGTACATACCGGTACTCATGTACAGACAGGTACTCATGTGCATACAGGTACTCATGTACAGACAGGTACTCATGTACATACAGGTACTCATGTGCATACAGGTACTCATGTGCATACAGGTACTCATGTGCAAACAGGTACTCATGTACAGACAGGTACTCATGTACATACAGGTACTCATGTGCATACAGGTACTCATGTGCATACAGGTACTCATGTACAGACAGGTACTCATGTACAGACAGGTACTCATGTGCATACAGGTACTCATGTACATACAGGTACTCATGTACAGACAGGTACTCATGTACATACAGGTACTCATGTACAGACAGGTACTCATGTACTGACAGGTACTCATGTACAGACAGGTACTCATATACAGACAGGTACTCATGTACATACAGGTACTCATGTACATACAGGTACTCATGTACAGACAGGTACTCATGTACATACCGGTACTCATGTACAGACAGGTACTCATGTACATACAGGTACTCATGTACATACCGGTACTCATGTACATACCGGTACTCATGTACAGACAGGTACTCATGTGCATACAGGTACTCATGTACATACAGGTACTCATTTACAGACAGGTACTCATGTGCATACAGGTACTCATGTACAGACAGGTACTCATATACAGACAGGTACTCATGTGCATACAGGTACTCATGTACAGACAGGTACTCATATACAGACAGGTACTCATGTACATACAGGTACTTATGTACATACAGGTACTCATGTACAGACAGGTACTCATGTACATACCGGTACTCATGTACAGACAGGTACTCATGTACATACAGGTACTCATGTACATACCAGTACTCATGTACATACCTGTACTCATGTACAGACAGGTACTCATGTGCATACAGGTACTCATGTACATACAGGTACTCATGTACAGACAGGTACTCATGTGCATACAGGTACTCATGTACAGACAGGTACTCATATACAGACAGGTACTCATGTACATACAGGTACTCATGTACATACAGGTACTCATGTACAGACAGGTACTCATGTGCATACAGGTACTCATGTACATACAGGTACTCATGTACAGACAGGTACTCATGTACAGACAGGTACTCATGTACATACAGGTACTCATGTACATACCGGTACTCATGTACATACAGGTACTCATGTACAGACAGGTACTCATGTGCATACAGGTACTCATGTACATACAGGTACTCATGTACATACATGTACTCATGTACAGACAGGTACTCATGTACATACAGGTACTCATGTACATACATGTACTCATGTACAGACAGGTACTCATGTACAGACAGGTACTCATGTACATACCGGTACTCATGTACAGACAGGTACTCATGTACATACAGGTACTCATGTACAGACAGGTACTCATGTACATACAGGTACTCATGTGCAGACAGGTACTCATGTACATACAGGTACTCATGTACATACAGGTACTCATGTACAGACAGGTACTCATGTGCATACAGGTACTCATGTACAGACAGGTACTCATGTACATACAGGTACTCATGTACAGACAGGTACTCATGTGCATACAGGTACTCATGTGCATACCGGTACTCATGTGCATACAGGTACTCATGTACAGACAGGTACTCATGTGCATACAGGTACTCAGGTACATACAGGTACTCACGTGCATACAGGTACTCGTGTACATACAGGTACTCATGTACAGACAGGTACTCATGTACAGACAGGTACTCATGTACATACAGGTACTCATGTACAGACAGGTACTCATGTACAGACAGGTACTCATGTACATACAGGTACTCATGTACATACAGGTACTCATGTACATTCAGGTACTCATGTGCATACAGGTACTCATGTACATAGAGGTACTCATGTACAGACAGGTACTCATGTACATACCGGTACTCATGTACAGACAGGTACTCATGTACAGTCAGGTACTCATGTACAGACAGGTACTCATGTACATACCGGTACTCATGTACAGACAGGTACTCATGTGCATACAGGTACTCATGTACATACAGGTACTCATGTACAGACAGGTACTCATGTGCATATAGGTACTCATGTGCATACAGGTACTCATGTACAGACAGGTACTCATGTGCATACAGGTACTCATGTGCATACCGGTACTCATGTGCATACAGGTACTCATGTACAGACAGGTACTCATGTGCATACAGGTACTCATGTACAGACAGGTACTCATGTACAGACAGGTACTCATGTACATACAGGTACTCATGTACAGACAGGTACTCATGTACATACAGGTACTCATGTACATACCGGTACTCATGTACAGACAGGTACTCATGTACAGACAGGTACTCATGTGCGTACAGGTACTCATGTGCATACAGGTACTCATGTACATACAGGTACTCATGTACAGACAGGTACTCATGTACATACAGGTACTCATGTACATACAGGTACTCATGTGCATACAGGTACTCATGTACATACAGGTACTCATGTACAGACAGGTACTCATGTACAGACAGGTACTCATGTACATACAGGTACTCATGTGCATACAGGTACTCATGTACATACAGGTACTCATGTACATACAGGTACTCATGTATAGACAGGTACTCATGTGCATACAGGTACTCATGTGCATACAGGTACTCATGTACAGACAGGTACTCATGTACAGACAGGTACTCATGTACATACAGGTACTCATGTGCATACAGGTACTCATGTACATACAGGTACTCATGTACATACAGGTACTCATGTGCATACAGGTACTCATGTACAGACAGGTACTCATGTACATACAGGTACTCATGTACAGACAGGTACTCATGTACATACAGGTACTCATGTACAGACAGGTACTCATGTGCATGCAGGTACTCATGTACATACAGGTATTCATGTACAGACAGGTACTCATGTACAGACAGGTACTCATGTACAGACAGGTACTCATGTGCATACAGGTACTCATGTACATACAGGTACTCATGTACAGACAGGTACACATGTGCATACAGGTACTCATGTGCATACAGGTACTCATGTACAGACAGGTACTCATGTACATACAGGTACTCATGTACAGACAGGTACTCATGTACATACAGGTACTCATGTACATTCAGGTACTCATGTACATACAGGTACTCATGTACAGACAGGTACTCATGTACAGACAGGTACTCATGTGCATACAGGTACTCATGTACAGACAGGTACTCATGTACATACAGGTACTCATGTACAGACAGGTACTCATGTACATACAGGTACTCATGTACAGACAGGTACTCATGTACATACAGGTACTCATGTACATTCAGGTACTCATGTACATACAGGTACTCATGTACAGACAGGTACTCATGTGCATACAGGTACTCATGTACAGACAGGTACTCATGTACATACAGGTACTCATGTACAGACAGGTACTCATGTACATACAGGTACTCATGTACAGACAGGTACTCATGTACAGACAGGTACTCATGTGCATACCGGTACTCATGTGCATACAGGTACTCATGTACAGACAGGTACTCATGTGCATACAGGTACTCATGTACAGACAGGTACTCATGTACAGACAGGTACTCATGTACATACAGGTACTCATGTACATACCGGTACACATGTACATACCTGTACTCATGTACAGACAGGTACTCATGTGCATACAGGTACTCATGTACATACAGGTACTCATGTGCATACAGGTACTCATGTAAAGACAGGTACTCATATACAGACAGGTACTCATGTACATACAGGTACTCATGTACATACAGGTACTCATGTACAGACAGGTACTCATGTGCATACAGGTACTCATGTACATACAGGTACTCATGTACAGACAGGTACTCATGTACAGACAGGTACTCATGTACATACCGGTACTCATGTACAGACAGGTACTCATGTACAGACAGGTACTCATGTACAGACAGGTACTCATGTGCATACAGGTACTCATGTACATACAGGTACTCATGTACAGACAGGTACACATGTGCATACAGGTACTCATGTGCATACAGGTACTCATGTACAGACAGGTACTCATGTACATACAGGTACTCATGTACAGACAGGTACTCATGTACATACAGGTACTCATGTACATTCAGGTACTCATGTACATACAGGTACTCATGTACAGACAGGTACTCATGTACAGACAGGTACTCATGTGCATACAGGTACTCATGTACAGACAGGTACTCATGTACATACAGGTACTCATGTGCATACAGGTACTCATGTACAGACAGGTACTCATGTACATACAGGTACTCATGTACAGACAGGTACTCATGTACATACAGGTACTCATGTACATTCAGGTACTCATATACATACAGGTACTCATGTACAGACAGGTACTCATGTGCATGCAGGTACTCATGTACATACAGGTATTCATGTACAGACAGGTACTCATGTACAGACAGGTACTCATGTACAGACAGGTACTCATGTGCATACAGGTACTCATGTACATACAGGTACTCATGTACAGACAGGTACACATGTGCATACAGGTACTCATGTGCATACAGGTACTCATGTACAGACAGGTACTCATGTACATACAGGTACTCATGTACAGACAGGTACTCATGTACATACAGGTACTCATGTACATTCAGGTACTCATGTACATACAGGTACTCATGTACAGACAGGTACTCATGTACAGACAGGTACTCATGTGCATACAGGTACTCATGTACAGACAGGTACTCATGTACATACAGGTACTCATGTACAGACAGGTACTCATGTACATACAGGTACTCATGTACAGACAGGTACTCATGTACATACAGGTACTCATGTACATTCAGGTACTCATGTACATACAGGTACTCATGTACAGACAGGTACTCATGTGCATACAGGTACTCATGTACAGACAGGTACTCATGTACATACAGGTACTCATGTACAGACAGGTACTCATGTACAGACAGGTACTCATGTACATACAGGTACTCATGTACAGACAGGTACTCATGTACAGACAGGTACTCGTGTACATACAGGTACTCATGTACATTCAGGTACTCATGTACATACAGGTACTCATGTACAGACAGGTACTCATGTACAGACAGGTACTCATGTACATTCAGGTACTCATGTACATACAGGTACTCATGTACAGACAGGTACTCATGTACAGACAGGTACTCATGTACATACAGGTACTCATGTACAGACAGGTACTCATGTACATACAGGTACTCATGTACATTCAGGTACTCATGTACATACAGGTACTCATGTACAGACAGGTACTCATGTACAGACAGGTACTCATGTACATACAGGTACTCATGTACATTCAGGTACTCATGTACATACAGGTACTCATGTACAGACAGGTACTCATGTGCATACAGGTACTCATGTACAGACAGGTACTCATGTACATACAGGTACTCATGTACAGACAGGTACTCATGTACAGACAGGTACTCATGTACAGACAGGTACTCGTGTACATACAGGTACTCATGTACATTCAGGTACTCATGTACATACAGGTACTCATGTACAGACAGGTACTCATGTACAGACAGGTACTCATGTACATACAGGTACTCATGTACATTCAGGTACTCATGTACAGACAGGTACTCATGTACATACAGGTACTCATGTACAGACAGGTACTCATGTACATACAGGTACTCATGTACAGACAGGTACTCATGTACATACAGGTACTCATGTACATTCAGGTACTCATGTACATACAGGTACTCATGTACAGACAGGTACTCATGTACAGACAGGTACTCATGTACATACAGGTACTCATGTACAGACAGGTACTCATGTACATACAGGTACTCATGTACAGACAGGTACTCATGTACATACAGGTACTCATGTACAGACAGGTACTCATGTACATACAGGTACTCATGTACATTCAGGTACTCATGTACATACAGGTACTCATGTACAGACAGGTACTCATGTACAGACAGGTACTCATGTGCATACAGGTACTCATGTAGAGCATACAGGTACTCATGTACAGACAGGTACTCATGTGCATACAGGTACTCATGTAGAGCATATGACAATAAACCTGACTTTGACATTGGGAGTCTTGGAGGACCAAATGGCCTACTCCTGCTCCCGTTTCTTGTGCTGGGAAACTGAGAAGGCCTGCTTCCTGAAATTATTGAATTCATTAGCTAATTCTGAGGGCTACAACACACCTCGTTAGAAATTGGGGTGATGTCCCTCAATGTTCTCTTTATTGTTTACTGCCATTGTTATGGAGCAAATATTAGGCAGGATATTTGCAAAATTCACAGATTTCCTCCTTCTGCTTCTCTGGGACTTTTTTTAATAGTGCGGTAGGGACGCTGTTTTAATAGTGCGGTAGGGACGCTGTTTTAATAGTGCAGTAGGGACAATGTTTTTATAGCTCACCTAACAGCAATCTCCAAAGCATCTTAGCTCACAAGCGCCAGCAGATCTCACAACACCTTAATCCACACACACTGAATCAATGTCTTAATTATACTTCTCAGAAAGCAATGTTTTGCTGTACAAACAAGTCCATCTCATAATCATAATCCTGTTTGACTTCGCAACGTTTTCAGTCAATTCAAGGTCAAGCTTATTACTGGCTGCGGGCTGAGACTGTTGAATTTTTATCACAGTACCTTTAAATCAGACTTGAAAATGTACCATCCTTAAGTCAGGTGGCAAATCAAACAGAAATTTCTCATTTGTCTGACTGTGGGTCTGTCAGATCCTAACTTTAAGACAAAAAGTGCCATATTTGTTTTTGTTCTTCAGTATGCCCTTCTGAAGAGACATCTCCCTCGGTTCCCTAACCTTGGCCAAAGTGGCAGGCAACCAACCAGTGCCACTGTTGTACAAGTGTGGGAGACTGATGCCACAGGTAACTTCCCAGTTAGGCTAAGAATGTGCAATGGAAGTGATATAGTTAGCACAGAAACAGGCCCTTCAAATTACCATGTTGAAGCCAGCAATCAAAACTAAAGGTCATCAACTTAAATTTGTGGGCTGAAGGGGCTGTATTGTGCTGTAGGTTTCTCTATGTTTTAAATGTTGGTTGTTTTTCTTTGCAAAGCTGTTGCCTGTCCTGAGCAACACGTACAAAATGCTGGAAGAACTCAACAGGTCAGACAGTATCATGAAGTCCTGGTGAAGAGTTTTGGCCCAAAACGTCAACTGTTTATTCCTCTCTATAGATGCTGTGTTCCTCCAGCATTTTGTATTTGTAACTCTAGATTTCTAACAGTTCCAGAATTTCTTCTGCTTATGAACTGCCTGTCTTACTGTGTATCTCCGGAATTTGTCTGGGTTTGTTTCAAAGACTGCATTAGATGGTACTGTTGGATGCCACCATGCATGGTTTGGAGGGGAGGGATGTTAGGATAATGAAAGAATGAATTTTTAATGGATTACATGATCTATTCTACCTCAAGTTTTACCCCTCCTTCCTGTGGCACAACTGAGATGAGGAGTTCAGGTGACAGGACAGAAGCATGGCACTCCAGCTTCACTTGTGGAGACTTGCTGTGCACAAAATGTCCATTAACTGGGCTCCAAGCTCTCAGGTTCAAGCTCAGAACAACGTGCTGGGTCAATTACCTTTAACCACACTACGAAGGACTGGTTAGTCAGGTTTCTTCCATCTAAAGTCTCCTACTCAGGAGGATCACCTTCCGGGACCTGCCCTCTTCTCATCAGAAAGTAGGGACGGGGGAACCACACTCAACGTAGGAACAACTTCTTCCCATCCACCATCAGAATTCTGAATGATCCATGAACCACAAAAGGTGGTTTGGCCTGGGCACGAGATTGGGGAACGAGCCAATGTTTGCCCATTGCTGGCTGGCTTGGAGGCTATTCAATGCGACAGAACCGAGGTGGCAGGGCCCAGTCCCGGCCCGAGGTTTGATCAATATAAACATCGGGCCAATTTGGAAAGACCGGGTACGGGCAGAATCGAGGCAGCAGGTCTGGGCCAGAGAGCATACTGAGCCAGCAGGGCTCGGGTCTAAGAGAGAGGAACAACCTGAGGTTTGAACAGTTCAGGCACTGGGCCAGATTGGAAAGGTCAGGGTGTTGGGGCCGAAGGTGAGGACAGGCTGGCTCAGCTTGCTGCTCTGTGAGGGTTACTCATCTCGGCACTCGTGGCCTGAAACTAACGGGCTCCTGGCTTGGCTGCTGGCTCCGTGTCCTTTAGTGAAATTCAGGTCTGAACGCTATTTGCTTACTCGTATTGTTTACGCACTTTATTTTTTATCTGCACATTGGGTGTTTGACGATATTCAGTTTGTTTTTTTAATCGTTCTATTGGGTGTATTTGTTTTGCCTCAAAGGAGATGAATCACAAGGTGGTATATAGTATACATTTGTACTTTGATAATAAATATACTTCGAACTTTAATAATAAAACCAGATTCTGATTGTAATTTTGATAGTTCCCACACTGATGTCTATGCTCTTTGCCTCAGCTGCTCAATTTAAAGCAGTATAATGAAAGTCTTATAGACAAGAGATTCAGCAGACGCTGGAAAACCAGAGCAACACATACAAAATGGTGGAGGAACTGAGCAGGCCGGTCAGGTTCTATGGAGAGGAAGGGGCTCTTCAAATCCTAGAACTCCCTTCAATGTTGCTGACAAACCTTCCTCAGCTTCTCGAAGAATTCAGTTTAATTCTCCAAAGCAATGGTGACAGCATTTTGGCAGTGAGATAGATTATTGTTTATTATTCTCGCATGTACTGAGATACAGGGGCAAACTTTTGTTTACACCCAGACAGATCATTCCAAACAATAGAAAAGACAGAAACAGAATGCAGAATAGAGTGTAACAGTTACACAAAACGTATGAAGTACAATGGCCATGACAAGAGACCGAGTTCATGTTTATTGTAGAGAGGTTTGTTCAGTGTTATAACATCAGGATAGAGGTTGTCCTTCAGCCTGGTGAGCTGTTATCTGGGGCTTTTGTAGCTTCTGTCCAATGGAAGGGGGTAGAAGAGTGAAGGACCAGGGCGGGAGGGGGCTTTGATTAATTTGTGTGCTTTCCCAAGGCAGCAGGAGGATAGAAGAGAGGCTGGTTTTCAAAACTGACTGGGCTGTGTTCACAACTTTCTTCAATTTCTTGTGGTCTTGGGTACCTTCCAAAGCATCCTCACTTCACTTCACCACCCCCTGCAATACAAAATATTTTCCACTGCGATTTGTGGAATGTCATAACTGTGGTGAACTACATATACCTGTCTGGACACGCCCCTGATGACTGCTCCTGTGGCTCCTCCCACAGACCCCTGTCTAAAGGTGATGGAGGTCTGAGCCCGGCCTCTCTGTCTCCAGGATGTAGTACGGTGGTCACTCACTGCTTGTTCCTTCTTCCAGTCAATAAAAGCAGATATCTCGCCTTTACGTCTCAGAGTGAGTTATTGATGGTGCATCAATAACTACCACCCATCAAAACTGAGAAGTTAAACTGTTGTTTTTTGAATCATTCTAGGTTTTAATCCTCCAAAATATTTCCTTGGTAATGTGTACTTGGTACAGTACAATCCTCAGCCATTTCTTTGATCTTCCTTCTTCAAGCTAGGACATGTATTTGCATTAATCTCTAAAACTGGGATTCTGTTACCAAATCTGACTGGGGTGGGTGCAGCCATTAATCATAGCTAGTCTGCATGTTGTCTAGAAAGCAAGGCTTTTCTTAGTAATTATGCTAGATGATGTAGATAAGTATGTAAAAATTCAACAATTTTAATGATTCATTACAGTTCATACCAATCCCTTTATGATTCACCTAATCTTGCACACCTCCAGAGTTAGAACTAATTCTCTGGAAGCTCTGCTACAAGGATACGACATATTGATTATCAGAGGCTGCTTGCAAACGGATAAACGAGGAAGGAGATGTATTGAGAACAGTAAGGATTGGCGAGAATCCAAGGTCTAGGCACCTGCATGGATTCCAAGCAAACTCCGAACTCCCTGAGGGTCAATCCCTCCCACTGCAAGTGAATCCTTGACTAGCATGCCACTATCAGTGCAGGTAGGCAGCAACCCTGCCGTCCAGTGGTTGGCATCATTCAATGTTTGTAGTGAGATGCTGAAGATGTTCTATAGGTCAGTTGTGGAGAGCGCCCTCTTCTTTGTGGTGGCGTGTTGGGGAGGAAGCATTAAGAAGAGGGACGCCTCACGTCTTAATAAGCTGGTAAGGAAGGCGGGCTCTGTCGTGGGCAAAGTACTGGAGAGTTTAATATCGGTAGCTGAGCGAAGGGCGCTGAGTAGGCTACGGTCAATTATGGAAAACCCTGAACATCCTCTACATAGCACCATCCAGAGACAGAGAAGCAGATTCAGCGACAGGTTGCTATCGATGCAATGCTCCTCAGACAGGATGAAGAGATCAATACTCCCCAATGCCATTCGGCTTTACAATTCAACCGCCAGGAGTAAGATATGTTAAAGTGCCGGGGTTAGGACTCAATGTATTTAAGTAAACTACTTAAGAACTTTTTAAAAGCTATTATTAATGCTTTTTGAGAGGGTGATTTTAGATGCATATCATATTTTTACAGAGTTAAGTATTGTATGTAATTAGTTTTGCTACAATAAGTGTATGGGACATTGGAAAAAATGTTGAATTTCCCCATGGGGATGAATAAAGTATCTATCTATCTATCTATCTATCATTCTCAGCCCCCCTCAGTGCTCCCTCCACACGCGTGACTGCATGGCCAGACTCTGCTCTAATCCGAGCTGCAGGTGATACCACCGGGAGAAGGTACAAGCACCTGAAAGCATGTGGCTCCGGGCTCAAGGACAGGTTCTGTTAAATAGTTCTCCAGTGTGACAAAATGGACTCTAGACCTCACAACCTATGATCTCGCACTTGTTTACCGGCACTGCACGCTCTCTGTAGCCATTACACTTTATTCTGGATCGTTATTGTTTAATCCTGTTCTGTCTCGGCACACGGGCTAATGATCTGAACTGTATGAACTGTACGCAAGAGAAGCTCTTCACTTGGTACAAGTGACGATAATAATTCCCATTGTCTGTACTGCGTGACGCAGTGATGTTTTGGAAGCCAAGCATGGGTCAGGGCACATCATTATCCTTGTGGGACCAGGAACCTTGACAAGGATGGTCAGGACCCAGATACTGGAGTGTCCGAGGCTGGGATTGAGACTCGGTACAAGACTGAAACGAGAACCGATTACCAAGCGAGATGCTAGACGGTAGCCCAACCTGAGCACTGACCCTCCGTTCAGGTGTTCTTAAATACTGAAATCCCAGCGTCAAACACGGTAGCTGATTGGTGGGACAGCCCTGAATCTTTAAAGGGTCTGTGCCAGCTCTCCGTACTCCGGAGAGTTAGAGCATCGGAATTCTGGAAGCTGGTGTGGTTGGGTCTGCATCGTAACACCTTGCAAAATGGGTTCAGCTCCAGAGATCAGGCAACACCCTTGCCCCCAATAATTCATTCCTTTAGCCAGATAGTTAAAACAGGTAGGAAATTATGCAGTTGAAAATAGACAGAGGGATATCAACCAGAATTTATTGGATTTGCCTCAGACAGCTTCTCAAATGCGTACTGGAGGCAACAGCAGCCACGAAAGCCACCCCACCCCCTCCCAGGTGTGCAGCCACTGTCTGTAACAGCAGCCCACGTGAGAAGGACTCCACAGAGATTCAAACCCCCCACAAGGCGGCCAGGCCAGACAGCACCCCAGGCTGAATACACAGTGAGTATACGTCCCAGCTCACTGACGTCTTCACGGACATCTTCAACATTTCACTCATCCAGGCTGCTTCAAATCAGCCACCATCATCCCTGTACCAAAGAGCTCTGCTCCTTCAGATCTAAACGACTACCACCCCAGCACTGATGCCAATCATCATGAAGGGCTTTGAACGGCTGATAATGACATATCAGGAACTCCATTCATGCTATATTAGACACTCTCCAATGTGCTTACCGACAGAACCACTCTCCAATAGATCCCATAGCATCTGTCATTCACCTGGCCCTGACACACCGAGAAAACAAGGACAGTCATCTCGGGATGCTCTTTCCGGATTTCAGTTCAGCAGATCTTGGTGCACAAACTCCTGCTCCTCAGCCTAAAGACACCACGGGTGTCGGACTTCCTAACCAACAGACCTCAGACAGCAGGATGCACAATCGCTCCTCCCTCTCCATCTCCCTCAAAGTGGGTGCCCCCCCCGCCCCCCCAGGCTGTGTGCTGAGCCCATTGTTATACATTCTGCTCACACGTGACTTCACAGCCAAATCCCCGAGCAAGCACATTGTCAAGTTTGCCAATGACACGACAGTGGTGGGGCTCGTCACCAACAACGATGAAATGGTCTACAGAGAGGAGGTGGAAGAGCTCAAGGCCTGGTGCCAGGAGAATAATCAATGTCAGCAAGACAAAGGAGATGGTTATTGATTTTGGGAGAACGGGGACCACTCTCTTTACATCGGCAGCACAGCAGTGTCAAACCCCTGGGAATACACATCTCACACAACCTCCCCTGGACCCAGAACAGACTCTGCCCACCCAGATCTCACCAACTCCTGCACTTTCCGAGGAGGCTGCAGAGAGCTGGACTTTGCACATCCATACTCACATCATTCTACAGACGAGCACCCTGACAAGCTGCATCACGGCCTGGTACGGAAACTGCACTGGAGCCGGCAGGAAGACCGTACAATGGGTAGTCAAAAATGCCCATCTCGTCACCGGCACCAGCCTACCCACCATCAAGGACATATATACAGAAAGGTGCCAGTAACACCATGAAGGATCCAACCCACCCTGCTCATGGACTGTTTGTCCCATCAGGGAGGAGGCTACGTCGCATCCACACCAGGACCACCAGACTCAACAACAGTTACTTTCCCCAAGCAGTGAGGCTGATCAACACCTCCCTCACTAACCCACCCCTCCACACCCTCAACCACCACTACTTTATCATTACTGTCAGTTACCTAACATACAGACACTCCTGTGCCCAGTGTCACTTTATGTTCATACAGTTAACCTGTGTATATAAGCTATTGTATGTGTTTTCGAATTATTGTGTTCGTTATCTTATTGTTCTTTTTAGTGCTGCATTGAATCCGGAATAGCAATTATTTCATTCTCCTTTACAATTGTGCACTGGAAATGACATTTTGAAATGCCTCTGTTTGCCCCACTGCCAACCCTGGCAGTGCTTTTCTGGCACCCACCACTTCATCTATGTGTAAAAAATTTGCCCCACATATCTCCTTTGAACTTTCCCCTCTCACAGTTTAAATGCATGCCCCCTAGGATTAGACATTTCAATTCTGGGAAAAAGATACTGGCTGTTTACTCTTTTTATGTCTCTCATAATCTTATAAACTTTTATCAGGTTTCCCCTCCACCTCCGATACTCCAGAGAAAACAGCCAAGGTGTAATCCAGGCAGCTTCCCAATGAACCTCTTCTGCACCCTCTCCATAACCTCCACCTTCCTTCTTGTTCAAAGTGAATCCACTATCAAAGGACACACTCTGCATGTCACCAATACAACCCTGAGGCTCGATTTCTTGTGATAAATAGAAAGAAACACGGTAGAATCAATGAAGAACCTCACATGACAGAGACAGGCAAACAACAAATGTGCAAATTCAAAAAGAAAAAAATATATATTACAAATAAATAAGCAATAAATATCAAGAACACAGGTCCTTAACGCTAGTCTGTGGGTTATGGAATTAGTCCAGGGGTGGGGCGAGTGAATGCGGCCAGCAGGTGACTTTGTGCTGCATGGTGGACCTCACTATAAATATTCTGCCATTCCCATCCTGAGGTGGCAGAACGCTCAGTTTAGGTGTGAGAATTGCTTTTTTTTCACCTGTAGGTGCCTATGTGAAGCATCTTGTTCGTCTGTTCCCTTGTGCTGAAATACCTTTAAAGGCTGAGCAAAAAAAATTCTCCCTGAACCAGACAAACTTGAGTTAATGCAATAAAAATATCTAGTGATGAAATAATGTCTAGCAGGGTTAGTCTGATCAGGTCCCCTGCTAGAAGACATGCATAGACATACTGTACTCTTGATTTTTCCACACAGGGAGATTAAAGAACTGCTTGAAATCGAAGAAAATGTATCACAAACAGTGGGACTCCATTTTCTGGATTCTTCGCCCTTCCCTTCCAGTCTTGATGAAAGGATTTGGCCAAAACTATTGACTGTTTATTCCTCTCCACAGATGCTGCCTGACCTGCTGAGTTCCTCCAGCATTTTTGTGTGTGATGCTCCGGATTTCCAGCATCTGCAGAATCTCTTGTGTTTATGGGGCCCCATTTCGTTTGGGCCCATTGGAAAGGAAATACACAACCTCTTACATGTGAACATCTAAATATGGAGTAGAAATGCCGACAAGAATGGGCTACCATTGAATACGATCGTGAAGGGCCCAATTGCGACATTGTGCATTCTTGTTTACCAAGGTTGTCTTCAATCTCTTCAGGAATCCTTCTGCCTCTTTTTCCACTCCCTTTTCAATGATTCAAAGTCTGACGACTTTCTAAGAGATAACTTCAGAGATTCACTCAGTCTTCAGAGTTTATTGTCCTGTGTTCAGATGTTTTATTGATTTTTAGACCATCATAATTTTAGAGTCTCAGTTACTTAAGGCTTCATAGAAGCAAGAGACCACAGACAGTGCATGTTAAATTTAATAGATGGAATTGGCCTACTGGAGGGACTCAGTGAGTCAAGCAGTGGGAAATAAATCATCAAAGTTTTGGGTCAAGACTCTTCCTCTGCACTGAAGCAAAATCCTCACCAAAACTTCAATTGTCCGATCCCTGCTGCCTCATCAACAGAGTTCTTCTGGTACTTCATTTCCTGCTCCAGGTTTTAGCGTCTGCAAACTCTTGTGTCTCCCTCAAGTCTTTTTTCAAATATGACAAGCAATCTCTCCACGTTTCCATTCATGACCAGCTAACTTAATATTTCATAGCTTTCAGTTTGTGCACTTGTTATTGAGATACTGGGGAAAGCTATGGCAACCAAGGCAAAAGGCCTAGAATATCCCCAGCCAGCTGTCTGTAGTCAGAAAGCGTCAGAGGAACCGCACAGTGATACCAACCAGATCAGGTACAGTTATCGAATCTTGCGGGCGGCACAGTTAGCGTAAAGCTGTTACACTGTCAGTGACCCGGGTTTAATTCCTGGCGTTGCCGGTACGGAGTTTCTACGTTCTCCCCATGACTGTGTGGGTTTCCTCCGGGTGCTCCAGTTTCCTCCCACAGTCCAAAGGCGTCCCGGTTAGCATGTTAATTGGTCACATGGGTGCGATTGCGCGGCACGGCGCGGGCTCACTGCGCTGGGCGGGTCTGTTGCGATGCTGCGTCGATAGTCTAAATAAATCATTTAATACATTTGCCCTACTTTAGTATCATAAGTTCTTGCTTATTGATCTTTTGGGATGTGGGCATCACTGACAAGGCCAGCATTTATTGTTCATCCCGAATTGCCCTTGACAGTGGCGGAGAGCCACCTTCTTGACCCGCTGAGGGAGGAATGGCCACGGTGCTGCAGGACAGAGAGCTCCCGCATTTGGACCCATCGATGATGCATCATCAGTAACATCAGAACAGCTCACGATGCGGAGGGGAACCTGCTGGGTGCTGGTGTCCCTGTGCACCTGCTTCACCCGTCCTTGAAGAGAGACAGACCCCGTGAGCTTTGTCGGAGCAGCTGAGGGAAGGATTTTGAGGGTGGAGGCCTCGGAGCAATGACGGAAAATGGAATGAAGGTTTGGGACGGTGGATGGGATGTCAGGTATGCACAGCTTTGTTCTACACCAAACCGTGAGGTAATGAGGGGCTAACAAAGCTGAAAGCAGCATGACAAGGACTTCACAGCACTGCACGTCAACTTAAGTCAATGCTTCAGATACTTCGCTGATGCCTCAAGTTACTGACAGCCATTCCATAAGGAGATGCAGCTGACAGGACAGTGGAGCCAGTTAAGAATGATCCTTTGCAAGTCTAACAATGTTGTAACTGAATAATCTAGCTCACGGTGGGATAACTTTAAAATAACTCTGCAGAAACATTATTTCAGCAAGTTATGGTTAATTTATAGGACAGACCCTGAGGGGTGATGATGGAAGTAGCTGGTATCAATTCATTCAAATGCAAATTAGTTAGATTTCCTTTAATAAAATTATATTCTGGAATACAATGTATGAATAATGTGAGAATGTCTCACTGAGTGTGCTGTGGAATAATTAAGTGCTGCTATGACTAGCTTTTTAATAGCAGTTCCATTGTTCTTGTCATTGGCATTGGAATTGGTTTATTATTTAACGTAACGAGATACAGTGATAAGCTCATCTTGCACACCTCTCATACAGATCGTATCATTACACAGTGCACTGAGGCAGAACACGGTAAAACAGTATCAATGCAGAGTGAACACTACAGAGGAAGTGCGGTGATCATAACGAGGTAAACTATCAGGTCAACAGTCCAATTTCAGAGACCTATAACATCGGGGTACATTGTTCCCAATGCCAGTTCTCAATCAATTCCTCTCTCTGATATCTGTCTGAAACTCCATCATTTTGTCAGCAAACTTGGGTTTACATTTGATCTTTTAGCTTCAAGTTCAAGTTTAATTGTCATTCAACCACACATGAATACAGCCAAATTAAAGTGTTTCTACGGGGAGAGGAGAGTGGACCTCTCTGTAAACTTTCACAAAAGAGATAGCAGACAGTTTACTGCAGTGATCCTCACTGGTCAACTGTGAATGATGCTTGAACAAACCCCACTTTGGGTGTGTGACGTTTTCCTCAGGAGTTGTTCCTGAACAGCAGAACACAACATTTTACCAAGGGTGGGTGTGTTGAAACTCAGATACTCTCGTTGTTTAACAAGGACGAGGTCCGTAGTGAGGCTAAGAATCAAAAAACTGCCTAAAGCATTTGAAACACTAGATAACATTAAATCTAATCAGAACACCCCAGAGCCATTGCACATTACCCCTGTATGGCGTTCACAGGTGTGGAGTTTACACAGATGACTTCAGATGGACTCACCCATTCATATTCCCTCACGCACTCGTACACATGTGGACTCGGTAGGAGGTGCTGCCTCAGAAAGACAGCTTCCATCACCAAAGACCCCCACCATCCAGGTCACGCTATCTCCCACCATCGAGCTGGAGGCAGAGATCCTGAAATCTCACACCGTCAGCCTCAAGAACAGCTACTTCCCTTCAACCAGGGAAACACATAAAGAGTTGGTGGAGCTCAGCAGGTCAGGCAGCAAACATGGAGAGGAATAAAATGTTGGTGTCTTGGGCTGAGACTCCTCGTTAGGAATCATGCTTCCCTTCAACCCTTTGGTTCTGGAACCAACCTGCAAATCTCCTCAGTATAGCAACAGTACGACCACTTGTGCCACTTTGCACTAAAGTAGGATTCTTTTTTTTTTGTTCTATGTATTCATGTAAAATTCAATGTAAGTTTAATTTAGTTTTTCTTGCAATTGCTGCTTATCCAACGCTATGTCCCCTGCGATGCTGCTGCAAGTAAGGATTTCACCTCACCTGTGCATACAACAATAACCTTGTCTTTGACTTTGAACTTGGAGTTACCTACTCCAAAAGCCCTACAGAGAACTGCAAACCTCCAACTCGAGATCACAGAAGGCAAATCCAAGCTGCGTCACTCTATTGTGTGCAGTTCTGGTCACCTACCTAGAGGAAGTATATCAAACAGGCGGAAAGAGCACAGAGAACGTTTACAAGGACGTTGCCAGGACCCGAGGACCTGATCATAGGAAGAGGCTGAATAGGTTAAGTTTTTTACTCAGAGAGTGATGGATGCCTGGTAAGGGAGTAGAAACAGATTCATTGGAGGCTTTTAGGAGACAGTTAGACAGGCCAGTGAATATGAGGAAGATGAAGATGGAGGGATATGGGCATTGTGTAGGTAGGAGGGGTTCGTTTTTGTGTTTTTTAAATTTACGTCTTAGCTGATTCAGCACTTCATTGTGACGTGTTCCTGTGCTGTACGGTTCTGTGTTCTAGGTCTTCCTCGGGGTGTAGGAGACTGAGGGGAGTTTGATGGATGTATACAAAATTATAAGGGCTATAGATGGAGTTAAAGCAAGCAGGCTTTTCCCACTGAAGATGGGTGAGATTAGAGGTCACAGGTTAAGGGTGAAAGGTGAAATATTTGAGGGGAACCTGAGGGGAGACTTGTTCAATCAGAGTTTGGAATGAGCTGCCAGTAGAAATGGGGGATGTGGGTTTGACTGTGAAAGTTAAGAGAAGCTTGGATAGTACGTGAATCTGTGGTCTTAGAGGGTTATGGTCCGGCCGTGGGTCAATGGGACTAGCATGAGTTAGATGAGCCAAAACGCCCATTTCTGTGCTGCAGTGCTCTATGACTCTATGTCTGTAAAGAATCTTCTGCCCCCTCACCACTCAACAGCAAATGGATAGCATGGGCTTATGGTGTTGTTACAGGGGGGCATTTTATTAATTCTCATGGGATCACTCTTAAAATATTTGGACAATATTAAGTATCAGAAATCCTTGTTGAGAGAAATTAAATTTTCATCTGCGAGGTGCTCTCTCCTAGTGCAGTGTGGAATTGGTAAATAAATCTCCAAACTGAGAATGGTTTTTGTGTGGTTGTTTCATTCCCTCCTGGGACAAATTTGTGATTGTAAAATTCCTGTTGTTACACATTTCTCTGGATTTGAGTCGAGGAGGATTGAGGGGATGAATCATGATTGTGAAAGCACCTCAGACTGCACTAAGGGAAAGGCATTTTCATTCTGAATAATGTCACAGGCGAATAAAGATGCAGCCATCTTGGGTACTAGTCTCCCCACCACTGAGGGCCTCTTGAAAAGGCAATGCCTCATCATTAAAAACCCCCACCATCCAAAAAGTGCTCTTTTCAATACTACCACCAAGGAAGGGGCTCAACAGCCTGAACGTTTTAGGAATATGTAGCTTCTTCCCCTCCACCATCAGGTTTCTGCTTTCTTTTTTGCATTATTTATATATAAGTTTCTTACTGTAACTTATAATTTTTTTAAGTGTTTTAAGTTACCCTGCGATGCTGCTGCAAGTAAGATTTTCACTTGCCCTGTGCACACATGTGCTTGTATGTAAACTTGTCTTTGACTTTGAATTTGGGATTACCTACTCCGAAAACCCTACAGAGAATTATAAACCCTGTCGCAAAACAACGAATTGCATATCACGTGTCAGCGATGATAATCCTGATTCTGATAGTCAGTGACAGAGGCAGTCAGACCAGTGACAGTCAAAAACAAAACTTTACCATCATTACACCTGAGCTGTGTTCTTCCCCTACCCCACCATGCCAGAAAGAGCAATGCACACAGCTTAGACCAGGCATGGTGTTGTATCTTTCTTTTATTCCATATACTAGACCATATGACCATAAGACATGGGAGCAGAATTAGGCCGTCTGGCCCATCGAGGCTACTTCGCCTTTCAATCATGGCTGATCCTTTTTTTCTATCTCCTCCTCAACCCCAGTTCCCGGCCTTCTCCCCGTAACCTATGATGCCATGTCCAATCAAGAACCTATCAATCTCTGCCTTAAATAATCCAATGACCTGGCCTCCACAGCTGCATGTGGCAACAAATTCCTCAAATTCGCCACCCTTTGGCTAAAGAATTTTCTCCACATCTCTGTTTTGAAAGGCCACCCCTCTATCCTGAGGCTGTGCCCTCTTGTCCCAGACTCTCCCATCATGGGAAACATTCTTATGAACATCCTCTGGACCCTCTCCAATGCCAGCACATCTATTCTAAGATGAGAGGCCCAAAACTGTTCACAATACCCGAGGTGAGGTCCCACCAATGCCTTATAAAGCCTCAGCATCACATCCTTACTCTTGTATTCTAGACCTCTTGAAATGAATGCTGAAATGAAATGAAACATATCCTCCTCGCTGACAATCAACACTGGCGCACCTCAGGGGTGTGTGCTTAGCCCACTGCTCTACTCTCTGTATACACGTGACTGTGTGGCTAGGCATAGTTCAAATACCATCTATAAATTTGCTGACGATACAACCATTGTTGGTAGAATCTCAGGTGGTGACGAGAGGACATACGGGAGTGAGATAAGCCAACTAGTGGAGTGGTGCCGCAGCAACAACCTGGCACTCAACGTCAGTAAGATGAAAGAGCTGATTGTGGATTTCAGGAAGGGTAAGATAAAGGAGCACATACCAATATACCAATTCTCATAGAGGGATCAGCAGTGGAGAGAGTAAATAGCTTCAGGGTCCTGGGTGTCAAGATCTCTGAGGATCTAACCTAGTCCCAACATATCGATGTAGTCATAAAGATGGCAAGACAGCAGTTTTGCTTCATTAGGAGTTTGAAGAGATTTGGCACGTCAACAAATACACTCAAAAACTTCTATAGTTGTACCGTGGAGAGCATTCTGACAGGCTGCATCACTGTCTGGTATGGAGGGGCTACTGCACAGGACCGAAAGAAGCTGCAGAAGGTTGTAAATCTAGCCAGTTCCATCTTGGGCACTAGCCTGCAAAGTACCCAGGACATCTTTAGGGAGCAGTGTCTCAGAAAGGCAGCGTCCATTATTAAGGACCTCCAGCACCCAGGACATGTCCTTTTCTCACTGTTACCATCAAGTAGGAGATACAGAAGCCTGAAGGCACACACTCAGCGATTCAGGAACAGCTTCTCCCCTTCTGCCATCCGATTCCTAAATGGGCATTGAACCCTTGAACACTACCTCACTTTTTTAAAATATATAGTATTTCTGGTTTTGCACATTTAAAAAACTCTATTCAATATACATATACTGTAATTGATTCACTTATTTATTATTATTTTTTTTTAATTTTAGTTTTTCTCTCTTCTAGATTATGTATTGCATGGAACTGCTGCTGCTAAGTTAACAAATTTCACGTCATATGCCGGTGATAATAAACCTGATTCTGATTCTGATTCTGACATGGCATTTGCCTTCCTCACCACCAACTCAACCTGCAAGTTAACCTTCAGGGTGTCCTGCACAAGGACTCCCAAGTCCCTCTGCATCTCAGATTCCTGGATTTTCTCTCCGTTTAGAAAACTGTCTGCACATTTATTTCTGCTACCAAAGTACGTGCCCAATATAAAATCTATTCATATAAAATATAAAGTGTCTTCAATTGTGCCTTAACTTTTCACAGTAAAAGCTTACGTTTGCACGGTTGTTTTTTTTCGCTGTCTGGTATAATTTGATGTATAATTAATGTTCTGTGCTCTGTCTGTGATGCTGTTGCAAGGTAGTATTTGTTGTACTGTGCCTCACTGATGCACCACAGAAAACATTCTGTCCAGATGCAGCACGGTTTGACGTGGGAACCGCCTGCCCAGCTCAGCACATCACCCACACCAAGGTGCACAGGGTGAATGTGTGCTGACACTTGCCAGCTGCCCCCATAGGTTGTGCTGTTTGTTAACGCGAGCCACGCATTTCAGCGAATGTTCTGATAAATAAGTGAATCTGAAATCTGAGCCCAACACTGCAGGCAAGAACCAGTGAGACAGTTCACAATGGTGGGCGGCAACCCAGAGTGTGTAACGTGAACAAAGTTTGTCACTCAGCAAACTGCCCGACCTCTGCATTAATCAACCTCTATCTCAAACAATAAATTGGGAGTGGCCAGCCCTGGGTGAGTGGAGTTTGATCCAAAGCCTCACAGTAACGATGTTAATTTGACTAAAACCACCTTTTGAACATGCAAACAGCAGGAGGCCTCAGCTTGTATTTGCCTTTCCTGAACAATACTAGGTGTGGTCAGATCTGAAGCCGCATGACTGTTTTCTCAAGAGGAAATATTTTAGGATGCGGCTGGCATTTTTTTAAAAATTAAGTTGACAGTCATCGACAAAACAGCTGCGATTCTCAGAGGCAGAGCCATTGGCTCCGGTACAAGCTGCCACAAAAGGTGAAGAGGGAACCTCCAACACATCACAGCTGCGTAATTATAACACCGCTCTGTCTTGCATGTAGCAGGCGATGAGTAATTCTGGGGGATTCATCCCACTAGAGCCTGACTGCAAGTGGAATTTTGCTTCTCGTTATGGTCCAGTCAGACTGTGTCTCATTGGTAAAACTGGACTGATGTCTTCCCAATTTACCCTAGTATTGATCATCAGCTCCAACATGGGCACCTGCCTCTGTAGTATCCAAGACGCCTTCAAGGAGCACTGCCTCATAAAGGTGACATCCATCACCCTTCACCCGGGTCATGCCCTGTTCACATTGTTACCAACGGGAAGGAGGTACAGGAGCCTGAAGGCACACACTCAACGATTCAGAAACAGCTTCTTTCCCAATTTCTAAATGGACATTGAACCCACAAACTCTACCTCACTCACTACTTTTTTATTTCTGTTTTTGCACTACTTCATTAAGTATTTTATATACATACTGTAATTTACAATTCTTTCTATATTATCGTACATTGCATTGTACTGTTGCTGCAAAGTTAACAAATTTCATGACACATGCCGATGATATTAAACCTGTTCTGATTCTGATTCAGTGACAGTGGGGTGCAGAAGAGCATCTCTGAATGAACAACACATCGAACTTTGAAGTGGTTGGGCTACAGCAGCAGAAGACCACGAACGTACTTCAGTGGCCGCTTCATTAGTTACAGGATGCACCAAGTAAAGTGGCCATTGAGTGTACGTGTGAATTGTAGACAGCTACAATTATAGAGCTCCTGAACAAAGCTGTCTGGTCTTTAACATGCAGTGCGGCAGGTTCACATAAACCAGGCCAGGTTTGCGTGTTCATCGAGTTACAGTGGTCAGTATCGGAATCACTGACACGTGCAGTGAGATGTGTGGTTCTGTGGCAGCCTTAGTGCAATACATAAAAATTAGAGTAAGTCTCAACAAGTGAAGCAGTTTTTCCAGCTCTCAGCCGTCAGGATTTAATTCCTGCTGCTGTCTGTAAGTAGTTGGTAAGTTCTCCCTGTGGGACCGCGTGGGTTTCCTCTAGCTGCTCCAGTTTCCTGTCATATTCCAAAGGCACACGGTTACAGTTAGGGTTAGTAAGTTATGGATATACTATGTTGGTGCCGGAAGTGTGGCCACATTTGTAGGCTGACCCTGACACAATCCTCACTGATTCGATTTGACGCGAATGGGATATGTCGCTGTGTGTTTTGATATATGTGTGACAAATAAAGCTAATCTTTAATCTTTTATCTAAGAGTCTCTTAAATGTCCCTGATGTATCTGACTGGTTGCATCAGGGCCTGGTTTGTCAACTCCAATGCACTGGAACGTAGGAGGCGGCAGAGACCAACCTGGTCCATCACTGACAGGATCTACGGGATGTACTGCCTCAAGAAAGTGGGATCTAGCACAAGGTTTCAAAGGTACATTTAATGTCAGAGAAATGTATACAATATACATCCTGAAATTCTTTTTCTTCACAAACATCCACAAAAACAGAGGAGTGTCCCCAGAGAATGAGCGACAGTTAAATGTTAGAACCCCAAAGAACCCCCAGCTCCCCCCAACCCCCCCACCCAGCTCCCCTCCCTCCCTCAAGTGTGAGCAAAGCAATGATCCCCCCTCCCCCACCAGCAAAAAGCATCGGCACCCCCCCACCCCCCACCGAGCACTCAGCATTCAGCGAAGCATCAATAAAGACACAGACTTGCACTGCCCCAAAGGCTACTCATTCAGCCGATAATTCAACATACCACAGGCTCTCTCTCCCCCAACAAGGGAAAAAGAGATGTCCCCATTTCACACCATTCCAGGCCATCTTCTCACTGCTGCTGTCAGGCACGAGGTACAGAAGCCTGAAGTCCCACACCCAACAACTTCTTTCCTACAACCTTCGGGCCCTTGAACCGACCTGCACAATCCTAACCCTACCTCAGCAACAATCTGTCTTTTCTCTCTCTCTTCACTGCCTTGTATAATTTGTATTTTGTCTGTTGTTTCTACCTCAGTGCATCCATAGGTTGAGACAGTAAGACCTAGCAGCAGAATTAGAACATTCGGCTCATTGAATGCTCCACCATCTGACCATGGCTGATTTATTTCTCCATTCTCCTGCCGTCTCTCTGTAACCTTCCATGCCCCTACTATCCAGGGTGGGTGGGATCTTTATTTGCACTGCCTGCTTTCCTGAGGCAGTGAGAGGTGAGAGGAAGGGAGGGGGCTGGACTGCGTTCACAGCTCTGCAATCCCCTGAGTTCTTCAATCGATTGTAGGTTCGCCACAAGGCTCTGCACTCAGCTCCCTGCTCTACTCACTTTATACCTGTTACAGCGAGGCTCCAACGCCATGGCTGACCACACCACTGCTGTGGGACAGATCAACGGTGGTGATGAATCAGCATATGGGAAGGATGATTGAAGATCTGGTTGAGTGGTGGCCACAGCAACAACCTCTCTCTCAATGTCAGGAAAACCAAAGCTAATTATTGAATACAGGAGAATGAGACTGGAGGTCCACGAGCCAGTCCTCACCAGAGGATCAGCAACCTTAAATTCCTCAGTGGTATTAATTTAGAGGATCTGACTTGGGTCCAGCACTTAATGGCCATTACAAATAAGGCATAACAGCGCCTCTACTTTCTTAGAAGTCCATGCAGATTTGACACGTCATCTAAAATTCTGACTAACTTCTAGACTTCTATACATATATGGAGAGTATACTGACACACTGCATCACAGCCTATTAAGACCAATGCCCTTGAAAGAAAAAAGCCTAAAAACAGTTTTGGATATGGCCCAGTCCATCACGGATAAAGGCCTCCCTATCTACATGGATTAATATCACAGGAAAGCAGTTTCCATCATTAAGGACCCCCCCCCCACCCCACCACCACCCAGGACATGCTCTCTGCTCTCTTCTTGCTGCTGCCATCAGGAAGGAGGTACAGGAGCCTCAAGTCCCACACCACCAGGTTCAGGAACAGTTATTACTCCTTAACCATCAGGCTCTTGAAACAGATTGGATAACTTCACACATCCCAGCACTGAACTGATTCCACAATCTATGAAGTCACCTTTAAGGACTCCAAAACTCATGTTCTCTATATTCATCGCTTATTTGTTTAATATTATTACCCTTTTTTGTATTTGCACAGTTTGTTGTCTTTCGCACACTGGTTGTTTGCCCATCTCTGTTGTGTGTGGTTTTTCATTGATTCTGTTGTGTTTCTCTGTATTTACTGTGAATGCCTGCAAGAAAATGGACCTCTGGACTCTATATGGTGTATATGTACTTTAATTTTGTGAACTTTGGACGGCACATTGCAAGGTGCAGGAGTACGAGCTGAGGGACACACTGAAGTTCAGTACAGATACTTTGTGGGGAAGGATTGTAGTCTCATGTCCTGCCACCAGGCTAAGACACCGGGCCTGTGTAACGGGCTCTCAAACACCACGGCTGCATTGTCAAACTGGGAAACAGGAGAAGCCTTGACACATTGTAAGAGAATGTACTGAATTTTCAGAAGAGGCAGAGGCCAACGAGTAAACAGAAGAAATTAATCTGGGTAACTAACAAATCACTGCCAACAGACTGAGCTGCAGAATAAGAGTTGACTGTTATGGAATTTATGTGAAAAATATAAATAAACACAAGATGTATACAGAGAACTGATCTAATTTACCAAGAACAAATGCAAGCTGCCAGTTCACAGTGGGGGAGGGGGATTGCACCACTTAAGAGATTTGCTTTAGAAACTGACAAGGCGATGGTGCATACTTTAAAAAACAATATAACATCCATTTCTGGTTATTGAACCAACAACCCATTCTCTTCTGCCTGCATTATAATCAGAATTCCTTTGCTTCCAGAATATTACTGTTGGAAGAGGAGCTTCCGGTCAGAGCATATCTGCACACATAACACGGGATGCAATGGGAAATAAGGGTTTGCGTTATGGAAAATTGTGGTGCAGACAGCTTTCTAGGGATGCAGTCCCTCTGTGACACTTGGTGGTACATGTAATGAGTTGCCAGCTCAAAATCATAATGTGTTTCCACCAGGCCATCAGACGGATTGACTCACACTGATTTGAGTGTGTTTCGATGTTACATTGACTGTTCTATTTAATATAAATTATTATAGATTACGATGATTGCACATTGAACATTTAGATGGAGAGGTAACATAAAGATTTTTACTCCTCATGTATGTGAAGGATGGAAGAAATAAAGTCAATTCAATAGTGCTGCCTTGTAAATAAACTATTGCTACTTTGAATGCAGCTATACTATGTGTCAAAGCCTATACACAGTCTTCTCAGACAATGTTTAGACTTCTCCACTTCCCTCCATGGAGAATGGCCAGAGATTAATAGAATGAAGGGACTAAGACAGGTACAGGAGGGCTCTTGGACTGAAAAGTATTGACAAGATGAATAAGGTGGAAGGAGATCCTTATGGATGATATCCAATGGTTGAATGGGCTACAGAGAGAGTGGACATGGAGAGAATGTTTCCTATAGTGAGGAAGTCTAGGACCAGGGGGAACAGCTGCAGAACTGAAGGAAGTCCCTCTGGAATTCAGAAGAATGAGAGGAGATCTTGTAGAAACGTATAAAATTATGAAAGGGACAGATGATAGAGGCAGGAGAGGCCAGAACTAGGGGACATAGCCTCGATTCGGAGGAGTAGATTTAGGCTGGAGATGAGGAGGAACTGCTTTTCCCAGAGGTTGGTGAATCTGTGGGATTAACTGCCACAGGTGGCTGTGGAAGCCGGGTCGTTGGGTATATTTAAAGTGGAGGTTGATAGGATCTCGAAAGGGCATCAAAGTTTTTGGAGAGAAGGCGGGAGAATGGGGCTGAAAATCAGCCGTCTCCACGTTATTTATTGCATGATGGAATGGCACAGCAGGTCGATGGGCCAAATGGCTTACTTCTGTTCCTATGTCTTATGGTCTAAATCCTGCAATCACTCCTACAGATGACTGTACTTCCAAATATATTTTATCCTCCATAAACACGTCTCAGGAATGTAGAGCGGTGTGAAATTTGCTCTGTATATTGTTCACACAGATAACAAGATCCCTTCACAAAGAAGCTGAATTTATTTCCTGTGGAGAGTTGGCCAGTTTGAGATGTACCCATCGTTAAAATAAAATCGAGACTGACAATTTAAGCAAAACCTTAATTTAATCATTTTGTCTTCTCCAATGCTCAATGCCCCTCTTTCCAGCAATGCACCTAATTGGATCTTGAGTCTATTATCCTGTCTGATTCAGTCACCTCCGCACGTAACCTATTCCAAAATCTATTATTCAGTCTGCAAAAATTGCTCCAAATAACTTTGTTCTTTATTCCCCAGTACTTCATTTTTAAATTGGGTGTTCTTTTATTTTAACCCTTTAGGTGAAAAAAAAATCAAAGGTTTTTTTTAGCACATGTCCTTTTAAGTGGGTATGTGTCAAGTGTGTGTCTCCAGGGGTATAAACTGAATTAGTGTACAACACTGCAGTCTGTGTGTTCGTTGTCAGACAGAGATACAATGCAAAGGAAATCCTTCTGCCTACCATCTCCACGTTATTTATTGCATAGTTGAGTCTGTTAATCCCATTTACCTGCAAGTTGCCTATAGCCTTGGTATTTGGAGTGTTCGTCTAGACACCTTAAGGCCATAAGACACAGGAGCAGAATTAGGCCATTCAACCCATCGAGTCCGCTCTGCCATTCCGTCCAGGCTGATTTATTATTCCTCTCAATTCTATTTCCACATCAAAGTTATGAGAATCTCTGCCTCACCACTTTAAAGCATAGAACCAGAGACAATAGGAGCAGGAGGAACATTCAGCTTGTCCTGCTGTCTGCATCATTCAGTATCATCACGGCTGATCATACCCCACTCCCTCCCTGTCCATCCGGTCCAGCCAGGCCTTCCCTTCTCTCAGACACACGCACACACACACACACTCACACTCACACACACACACACACACACACACACACACACACACACACACACACACACACACACACACACACACACACACACTCACACTCACACCCACACAGACATACACAGACACACACACACTCACTCACACACACACACACTCACACACACGTGCACACACACACATACTCACACTCACACCCACACAGACACACACACACTCACTCACACACACACACACTCACACGCACACTCTCACAAATGCACACATGCACACACACACGCATGCACGCATTCAAGTACACACACATACACACACACACACACAGACACACACACACACACAGACACACACACGCACACAGACACACACACACTCACTCACACACACACACAGACACACACACACACACACACACACACACACACACACACACACACACACACACACACACAGGGTCCCCTCCCCCATCCCTAGTTCCCATCAGCCCGCCACCATCTCCTTTAATTAGATCCTCCTCAACACCCCCTTTGCTATCAGATTCCTCTGCCGCCTCCTCCGATCACCTCCAGCCTGACTCCATCAGCCAAGGAGCCTGTCCTCGGCTGGATCCACCTATCATCTGCCAGCTCTTGTCCGTCACTGCTTTATACTATCTCCCCTCTCCTCCTCCAGCCCACAGGAAGGGCCTCGACCTGAAACATCGACGATTTACACTCAGTGGCCACTGTCCACCTGCTCTTTAATGCAACTACCTAATCAGCCAATCATATGGCAGCAACTCAGTGCATAAAAGCATGCAGACATGGTCAATGTGATTGATGTGACTTTGAGTGTGGAATGATTGTTGGTGCCAGACAGGGTGGTTTGAGTATCTCAGAAACTGCTGATCTCCTGGGATTTCCATGCAAAAAGTTTGCAGAAAATGGTGCAAAAAAAAACCAAAAGAAGACATCCAGTGAGTGGCAGTTCTGTGGGCAAAAAAGCCTTGTTAATGAGAAAGGTCAGAGGAGAATGGCCAGACTGGTTCAAGCTCAAATAACCACGCATCGTGATAATGGTGTGTAGAAGAGCATCTCTGAATGTATGACACATTGAACCTTGAAGTGGATGGGCTACAGCAGCAGAAGACCCAGGGCCACTCAGTGGCGACTCTGTTAGGTAGAGGAGGTAACTGATAAAGTGAGACTATGTCTACAGATGCTGCTGCTTTTGATCAAAATTCAGAGCTTTGTTTCAGCTTTCTGCCCACAACCCTTGCCCCCTCTATTCCAGGAAACAACATTTACCTTACACACATTAAGTTTACGAGGCAGCTGACAGCTGTAACTTGTTTCTGAGTCAGATGGGCATGGGTTTAAATCCAATTGCAGGAATTATTTGAAGACAAAAATCTTGCTTAATACCACAGAGTGGTAATAATTGCTGGACTGGCAACTGCTGGACAAATCCATCCCATGGATGAGATGTCAAATTTAGGACGTAATTAAACTGGCTTCCTCACCATTGTCCACACTTCCCGCTGTCTGGGAAAGCTGCAATGTAGTCAAAGACCCCTCCCACCCATCATTCACTCTTCTCCCAACCCCCCCCCCCCCCCCACCCATTGGGCAGAGGATGCAAAAACTTAAAAACGCACAGCATCAGGCTCAAATTCAGCTTCTAGCCCACTGTTATAAGACTCTGGAATGGAATTCTTGTCTGATAAAGGTAAACTGCTAACCTTTCGATCTCTCTCATCATGGCCTTGCACCTCATTGTCTGCCGCACTGCGCTCTCCCTGTAACACTGCCTTCTGTATTTTGTTATTGCTTTTCCTTATGATGTCCATTGTTTTGAAACAGATGGATGGCATGCAGAACAGCGCTTCTCATGGTATCTCAGGTCACTGAGATGCTTAAGGCAGACGATGACAGATTCTTGATCAGTGCATGAAGGGATACGGGGAGAAGGCAGGAGGTTGGGGCATGATGAAATGGTGGAACAGACTTGATGGGCCAAATGGCCTTATTCTACTCCTATATCTTATATGCGACAATAATAAACCAATTACCAATTAAATGTATGATTCTACACTCAGTGACCATTTTATTAGGAACAACTGGACTAACCTGCTTGTTAAGCGCAAACACGAGGAAATCTGCAGGGAGAAGTGCTGTCGACGTTTCGGGCCGAGACCCTTCGTCAGGACTGACCGAAAGGACTAACCTGCTTGTTAAGCGCAAACACGAGGAAATCTGCAGGGAGAAGCGCTGTCGACGTTTCGGGCCGAGACCCTTCGTCAGGACTGACCGAAAGGACTAACCTGCTTGTTAAGGTAAGTATCTGACTGCCATGTGACAGTAACTCAATGCATAAAAGCATGCAGACACGGTCAAGAGGGTCAGTTGTTGTTCAGATCAAACCACAGAAAGGGGAAGAAATGTGATCTAAGTGACTTTGACTTAGGGATTTTCACACTCAGCAGTCTGGAATTATATCCACAAAATGATGGAGGAACTCAGCAGGTCAGGCAGCATCTGTGCAAGTGAATAAACAGGGTGAAAATTGCCTTGTTAATGGAGAGAGGTCCGAGGGGAATGGCCAGTCTGGTTCAAGCTGTCAGGAAGGAGACTAACTGAAGTAACCACACATTACAAGAGAGGTGGGCGGAAGAGCTTCTCTGAGCACAAACCATGTTGAACCTAGAAGTGGATGGGCTACTGCAGCGAAGATCACAAACGTTCAATATATAGGAAGTACCTAATGAAGCGGCCACTGACAGGTGAGAGAGGTGTGTAGGGATCTATCAATTACCCAACAGAGACCGCTGTTCATTACCATTCTGCTGATCCAAGAACATTTTTTGCTGTCAATTGGCTCCTGTGTTTTTCACATTACAGCAGTGACTGCAGGCTGAAAGTCATTAGTTGCAAAGATCTCATGGAAGGTACTGGATGCTTCCCTTTCTTTCATTATGTGTATACACAGGTAAAGTGGGCAGCTCTGTAAAAGTGTATAAATTATATATCTATCAAGAGTAAACATCAATCAAAGCTTTTTATTCACCAGTGAGCACATACTGGCCATATGTAATTGCCTTTAAGAAGATGGTGTTGATGTTCTCGGCTTTTCTAAAAACAAGGAGATAGAGAGCCTAGTGATATGACATCATGACCACAACTTTTCTCTCAAAGTCAGCAAATGAAAAGAGCTGTTGATAGACTGGGGTGATGTCAGCACAAGTGCTCCAATGATGCTGAGGTCAAGGGAGTTGACAGCTTCAACTTCCCAGGAGAGAACATCACCAGTAGCCTGTCCTGGTCCAACCAATGGCCAAGAAAACCCATCAGCACTACTTCCTCAGGAGGCTGAAGAACTGTGGCATGTCTCTCTGACCCTCACCAATTTTTATCAACGCACAGAGAATGCATCCTGTCCAAGAGATTCTGCAGATGGCATCTGAGAATTATTCTGAGAACTATTCCTCTTCATAGACACGGCCTGACTGGCTGAGTTCCTCCAGCATTTTGTGTGTGCATCCAGATACATCATGGATTGACGTGGCACCAGCGGAGAGTTGTGAATGCAGCTCAGCACATCACAGAAAACCAGCCCCCTCCAATGGCTCTGCCTCAACCTCACCCTCAGTAAACCAGCCCTCTCCAATGGCTCTGCCTCAACCTCCCCCTCATTAAACCAGCCCTCACCAATGGCTCTGCCTCAACCTCCCCCTCAGTAAACCAGCACTCTCCAATGACTCTGCCTCAACCTCCCACTCAGTAAACCAGCCCTCTCCAATGGCTCTGCCTCAACCTCCCCCTCAGTAAACCAGCCCCCTCCAATGGCTCTGCCTCAACCTCCCCCTCAGTAACCCAGCCCCCTCCAATGACTCTGCCTCAACCTCCCCATCAGTAAACCAGCCCTCTCCAATGGCTCTGCCTCAACCTCCCCCTCCAATGGCTCTGCCTCAACCTCCCCCTCAGTAAATCAGCCCCCTCCAATGGCTCTGCCTCAACCTCCCTCTCAGTAACCCAGCCCCCTCCAATGGCTCTGCCTCAACCTCCCCCTCAGTAAACCAGCCCCCTCCAATGGCTCCGCCTCAACCTCCCCCTCAGTAAACCAGCCCTCTCCAATGGCTCTGCCTCAACCTCCCCCTCAGTAAATCAGCCCCCTCCAATGGCTCTGCCTCAACCTCCCCCTCAGTAAACCAGCCCCCTCCAATGGCTCTGCCTCAACCTCCCCCTCAGTAAACCAGCCCTCACCAATGGCTCTGCCTCAACCTCACCCTCAGTAAACCAGCCCCCTCCAATTGCTCTGTCTCAACCTCCCCCTCAGTAAACCAGCCCCCTCCAATGGCTCTGCCTCAACCTCCCCCTCAGTAACCCAGCCCTCACCAATGTCTCTGCCTCAACCTCCCCCTCAGTAAACCAGCCCCCTCCAATGGCTCTGCCTCAACCTCCCCCTCAGTAAACCAGCCCCCTCCAATGGCTCTGCCTCAACCTCTCCCTCAGTAACCCAGCCCTCTCCAATGTCTCTGCCTCAACCTCCCCCTCAGAAAACCAACCCCCTCCAATGGCTCTGCCTCAACCTCTCCCTCAGTAAACCAGCCCCCTCCAATGGCTCTGCCTCAACCTCCCCCTCAGTAAACCAGCCCCCTCCAATGGCTCTGGCTCAACCTCCCCCTCAGTAAACCAGCCCCCTCCAATGGCTCTGCCTCAACCTCCCCATCAGTAAACCAGCCCCCTCCAATGGCTCTTCCTCAACCTCCCCCTCCAATGGCTCTGCCTCAACCTCCCCCTCAGTAAACCAGCCCTCTCCAATGGCTCTGCCTCAACCTCCCCCTCAGTAAACCAGCCCCCTCCAATGGCTCTGCCTCAACCTCCCCCTCAGTAAACCAGCCCCCTCCAATGGCTCTGCCTCAACCTCTGCCTCAGTAACCCAGCCCTCTCCAATGTCTCTGCCTCAACCTCCCCCTCAGTAAACCAGCCCCCTCCAATGGCTCTGCCTCAACCTCCCCCTCAGTAAACCAGCCCCCTCCAATGGCTCTGCCTCAACCTCTCCCTCAGTAACCCAGCCCTCTCCAATGTCTCTGCCTCAACCTCCCCCTCAGTAAACCAACCCCCTCCAATGGCTCTGCCTCAACCTCTCCCTCAGTAAACCAGCCCCCTCCAATGGCTCTGGCTCAACCTCCCCCTCAGTAAACCAGCCCCCTCCAATGGCTCTGCCTCAACCTCCCCATCAGTAAACCAGCCCCCTCCAATGGCTCTGCCTCAACCTCCCCCTCCAATGGCTCTGCCTCAACCTCCCCATCAGTAAACCAGCCCCCTCCAATGGCTCTGCCTCAACCTCCCCATCAGTAAACCAGCCCCCTCCAATGGCTCTGCCTCAACCTCCCCATCAGTAACCTAGCCCCCTCCAATGGCTCTGCCTCAACCTCCCCATCAGTAAACCAGCCCCCTCCAATGGCTCTGCCTCAACCTCCCCATCAGTAAACCAGCCCCCTCCAATGGCTCTGCCTCAACCTCCCCCTCAGTAAACCAGCCCCCTCCAATGGCTCTGGCTCAACCTCCCCCTCAGTAAACCAGCCCTCTCCAATGGCTCTGCCTCAACCTCCCCCTCAGTAAACCAGCCCCCTCCAATGGCTCTGGCTCAACCTCCCCCTCAGTAAACCAGCCCCCTCCAATAGCTCTGGCTCAACCTCCCCTTCAGTAAACCAGCCCTCTCCAATGGCTCTGCCTCAACCTCCCCCTCCAATGGCTCTGCCTCAACCTCCCCCTCAGTAAATCAGCCCCCTCCAATGGCTCTGCCTCAACCTCCCTCTCAGTAACCCAGCCCCCTCCAATGGCTCTGCCTCAACCTCCCCCTCAGTAACCCAGCCCCCTCCAATGGCTCTGCCTCAACCTCCCTCTCAGTAAACCAGCCCCCTCCAATGGCTCTGCCTCAACCTCCCTCTCAGTAACCCAGCCCCCTCCAATGGCTCTGCCTCAACCTCCCCCTCCAATGGCTCTGCCTCAACCTCCCCCTCAGTAAACCAGCCCCCTCCAATGGCTCTGCCTCAACCTCCCTCTCAGTAACCCAGCCCCCTCCAATGGCTCTGCCTCAACCTCCCCCTCAGTAACCCAGCCCTCACCAATGGCTCTGCCTCAAACTCCCCCTCAGTAAACCAGCCCTCACCAATGGCTCTGCCTCAAACTCCCCCTCAGTAAACCAGCCCCCTCCAATGGCTCTGCCTCAACCTCCCCCTCAGTAAACCAGCCTTCTCCAATAGCTCTGCCTCAACCTCCCCCTCAGTAAACCAGCCCTCTCCAATGGCTCTGCCTCAACCTCCCCCTCAGTAACCCAGCCCTCTCCAATGGCTCTGCCTCAACCTCCTTCTCAGTAAACCAGCCCCCTCCAATGGCTCTGCCTCAACCTCCCCCTCAGTAAACCAGCCCCCTCCAATGGCTCTGCCTCAACCTCCCCCTCGGTAAACCAGCCCCCTCCAATGGCTCTGCCTCAACCTCCCCCTCAGTAAACCGGCCCCCTCCAATGACTCTGCCTCAACCTCCCCATCAGTAAACCAGCCCTCTCCAATGGCTCTGCCTCAACCTCCCCCTCCAATGGCTCTGCCTCAACCTCCCCCTCAGTAAATCAGCCCCCTCCAATGGCTCTGCCTCAACCTCCCTCTCAGTAACCCAGCCCTCACCAATGTCTCTGCCTCAACCTCCCCCTCAGTAAACCAGCCCCCTCCAATGGCTCTGCCTCAACCTCCCCCTCAGTAAACCAGCCCCCTCCAATGGCTCTGCCTCAACCTCTCCCTCAGTAACCCAGCCCTCTCCAATGTCTCTGCCTCAACCTCCCCCTCAGAAAACCAACCCCCTCCAATGGCTCTGCCTCAACCTCTCCCTCAGTAAACCAGCCCCCTCCAATGGCTCTGCCTCAACCTCCCCCTCAGTAAACCAGCCCCCTCCAATGGCTCTGGCTCAACCTCCCCCTCAGTAAACCAGCCCCCTCCAATGGCTCTGCCTCAACCTCCCCATCAGTAAACCAGCCCCCTCCAATGGCTCTTCCTCAACCTCCCCCTCCAATGGCTCTGCCTCAACCTCCCCCTCAGTAAACCAGCCCTCTCCAATGGCTCTGCCTCAACCTCCCCCTCAGTAAACCAGCCCCCTCCAATGGCTCTGCCTCAACCTCCCCCTCAGTAAACCAGCCCCCTCCAATGGCTCTGCCTCAACCTCTGCCTCAGTAACCCAGCCCTCTCCAATGTCTCTGCCTCAACCTCCCCCTCAGTAAACCAGCCCCCTCCAATGGCTCTGCCTCAACCTCCCCCTCAGTAAACCAGCCCCCTCCAATGGCTCTGCCTCAACCTCTCCCTCAGTAACCCAGCCCTCTCCAATGTCTCTGCCTCAACCTCCCCCTCAGTAAACCAACCCCCTCCAATGGCTCTGCCTCAACCTCTCCCTCAGTAAACCAGCCCCCTCCAATGGCTCTGCCTCAACCTCCCCCTCAGTAAACCAGCCCCCTCCAATGGCTCTGGCTCAACCTCCCCCTCAGTAAACCAGCCCCCTCCAATGGCTCTGCCTCAACCTCCCCATCAGTAAACCAGCCCCCTCCAATGGCTCTGCCTCAACCTCCCCCTCCAATGGCTCTGCCTCAACCTCCCCATCAGTAAACCAGCCCCCTCCAATGGCTCTGCCTCAACCTCCCCATCAGTAAACCAGCCCCCTCCAATGGCTCTGCCTCAACCTCCCCATCAGTAACCTAGCCCCCTCCAATGGCTCTGCCTCAACCTCCCCATCAGTAAACCAGCCCCCTCCAATGGCTCTGCCTCAACCTCCCCATCAGTAAACCAGCCCCCTCCAATGGCTCTGCCTCAACCTCCCCCTCAGTAAACCAGCCCCCTCCAATGGCTCTGGCTCAACCTCCCCCTCAGTAAACCAGCCCTCTCCAATGGCTCTGCCTCAACCTCCCCCTCAGTAAACCAGCCCCCTCCAATGGCTCTGGCTCAACCTCCCCCTCAGTAAACCAGCCCCCTCCAATAGCTCTGGCTCAACCTCCCCTTCAGTAAACCAGCCCTCTCCAATGGCTCTGCCTCAACCTCCCCCTCCAATGGCTCTGCCTCAACCTCCCCCTCAGTAAATCAGCCCCCTCCAATGGCTCTGCCTCAACCTCCCTCTCAGTAACCCAGCCCCCTCCAATGGCTCTGCCTCAACCTCCCCCTCAGTAACCCAGCCCCCTCCAATGGCTCTGCCTCAACCTCCCTCTCAGTAAACCAGCCCCCTCCAATGGCTCTGCCTCAACCTCCCTCTCAGTAACCCAGCCCCCTCCAATGGCTCTGCCTCAACCTCCCCCTCCAATGGCTCTGCCTCAACCTCCCCCTCAGTAAACCAGCCCCCTCCAATGGCTCTGCCTCAACCTCCCTCTCAGTAACCCAGCCCCCTCCAATGGCTCTGCCTCAACCTCCCCCTCAGTAACCCAGCCCTCACCAATGGCTCTGCCTCAAACTCCCCCTCAGTAAACCAGCCCTCACCAATGGCTCTGCCTCAAACTCCCCCTCAGTAAACCAGCCCCCTCCAATGGCTCTGCCTCAACCTCCCCCTCAGTAAACCAGCCTTCTCCAATAGCTCTGCCTCAACCTCCCCCTCAGTAAACCAGCCCTCTCCAATGGCTCTGCCTCAACCTCCCCCTCAGTAACCCAGCCCTCTCCAATGGCTCTGCCTCAACCTCCTTCTCAGTAAACCAGCCCCCTCCAATGGCTCTGCCTCAACCTCCCCCTCAGTAAACCAGCCCCCTCCAATGGCTCTGCCTCAACCTCCCCCTCGGTAAACCAGCCCCCTCCAATGGCTCTGCCTCAACCTCCCCCTCAGTAAACCGGCCCCCTCCAATGACTCTGCCTCAACCTCCCCATCAGTAAACCAGCCCTCTCCAATGGCTCTGCCTCAACCTCCCCCTCCAATGGCTCTGCCTCAACCTCCCCCTCAGTAAATCAGCCCCCTCCAATGGCTCTGCCTCAACCTCCCTCTCAGTAACCCAGCCCCCTCCAATGGCTCTGCCTCAACCTCCCCCTCAGTAAACCAGCCCCCTCCAATGGCTCTGCCTCAACCTCCCCCTCAGTAAACCAGCCCTCTCCAATGGCTCTGCCTCAACCTCCCCCTCAGTAAATCAGCCCCCTCCAATGGCTCTGCCTCAACCTCCCCCTCAGTAAACCAGCCCCCTCCAATGGCTCTGCCTCAACCTCCCCCTCAGTAAACCAGCCCTCACCAATGGCTCTGCCTCAACCTCACCCTCAGTAAACCAGCCCCCTCCAATTGCTCTGTCTCAACCTCCCCCTCAGTAAACCAGCCCCCTCCAATGGCTCTGCCTCAACCTCCCCCTCAGTAAACCAGCCCTCACCAATGGCTCTGCCTCAACCTCACCCTCAGTAAACCAGCCCCTCCAATGGCTCTGCCTCAACCTCCCCCTCAGTAACCCAGCCCTCACCAATGGCTCTGCCTCAACCTCCCCCTCAGTAAACCAGCCCCCTCCAATGGCTCTGCCTCAACCTCCCCCTCAGTAAATCAGCCCCCTCCAATGGCTCTGCCTCAACCTCCCCCTCAGTAAACCAGCCCCCTCCAATGGCTCTGCCTCAACCTCCCCCTCAGTAAACCAGCCCTCACCAATGGCTCTGCCTCAACCTCACCCTCAGTAAACCAGCCACTCCAATGGCTCTGCCTCAACCTCCCCCTCAGTAACCCAGCCCTCACCAATGGCTCTGCCTCAACCTCCCCCTCAGTAAACCAGCCCCCTCCAATGGCTCTGCCTCAACCTCCCCCTCAGTAAACCAGCCCCCTCCAATGACTCTGCCTCAACCTCCCCCTCAGTAACCCAGCCCCCTCCAATGGCTCTGTCTCAACCTCCCCCTCAGTAAATCAGCCCCCTCCAATGGCTCTGCCTCAACCTCCCCCTCAGTAAACCAGCCATCACCAATGGCTCTGCCTCAACCTCCCCCTCAGTGCCTGCATACAGCAGCCAGCATAATCAAAGACTTCACCTGCCCACCCCAGACATTCTCTCCCTCCCTCTCCATTCAGGCAGAAGATACAAAAGCCTGAAAACAGGTCCCATTGGACTCAAAGTCAGCTTCTATCCCACTGATACAAAACCATTCAAAGCTTCCCTAGTATGATAAGATGGACTCTTGACCTCACAATCTACCTCATTATGACCGCCTCCTTATCGTTTACATACACTGCACTTTCTCTGTAACTGCTATGCTTTATTGTTTATACTGCACTACCACAGTGCACTGTTGTAATTAATTGATTTGTATAAATGGAATACAAGACAAATTTTTCACTGTATCTCAATAGCAATTTACTAATTTACCAATAGCCATCTCCAAAAAGATGGAGTCAAGATCTCTACCTACACAACTCAATAGCAACCTCCAAGAGGACCACAACCTTGTCGTGGTTTGGAAGGTGTGAGTATCAGTGACTCAGGGAGCTTTCTTCGCTGGAATCAGAGCTTTATGCTTTGGCTCTTGTTAGGGTCACCCTAACAGGTCAAAGGGTAGAGGCCAGACTAAGAATGATCCACTGGTCCTCTAAATTTGGGGGTTCAGCTCAGGGATAACAAACCTGACTGGTCAAACTAAACTGTTATGGAAACAGCCATGAAGAATCCTTCTACATCTGAGTGTGACGGTATTCCTGAGTCTCCACCCGGGACAGTGGTGAAAGCCGAGAGGAAGCTATTGACACAGTGAAGGAAGCCCTGAACACTGCGAGAGATGGAGGACCTTCACTGCCATCCCAAGTGCCAGTGGCATAACGGTAATAAGTAGCAGTGATTCAGTAGCAAAGTACCAAGGACTGAGTTCTGAATTTTTTCCAGGATTGCAGGAGAATGAGGGGAGGTTTGATAGAGGTGTACAGAATTATGAGGGGTATAAACAGGGTAAAGGCAAGCAGGCTTTTTCCACTGAGGTTTGGTGACACTAAAAGCAGAGGTCATGGGTTAAGAGCGAAAGGTGAAAAGTTTAAGAGGATCATGGGGATCGTCTTCACTCGGAGGGTGGTGGGAGCGTGGAATGAGCTGCCAACGGATGTGGTGGATGTGGGTTTGATTTTAACATTTAAGAGAAATTTGGATAAGTACATGCATGGGAGAGGTATGAAGGGTTATTGTCTGGGTGCATGTCAATGGAACTGTGCAGAATAACAGTTTGGCATGCACTAGATGGGCTGAAGGTCCTGTTTCTGAGCTGCAGTGCTTTACAACTCTGTGACTCTATGACCTTCTGCTTTCAAGACCATTTCTTTAAACCTATTTAGACCAGAAGATCATAAGACATAGAAGCAGAATTGGGCCATTTGGCCCATTGAATTTTTCTACCATTTCATTATGGTTGATCCAATTTCCACTTAACCCCATTCTCCTGTCTTCTCCCCATAACCTTTCACCCCCTGACTAATGCACCCAGTGACCTGATCTCCACAGCCACCTGTGGCAATGAATTCCACAGATTCATCACACTCTGGCTAAAGTAATTCCTCCTCCTCTCAGTTCGGAATGAATGGATGTACCCCCTGGTGCTAGACTCCCCACCAAAGGAAACATCCTCTTCACATCCCGGCCTTTCAACATTCGATTGTGTTTAATGAGATTCCCCCTCTTTCTTCTAAATTCCAGTGAGTACAGGCCCAGAGCCATCAATCACTGCACAAGTGATAACTCTTTCATTCCTAAAGTCATTCTCATGAACCTCAGCACATCCTTTCTTTAATAAGGGGACTGAAACTGCTCCCAATACTCCAAGTGAGCTCTCACTAGTCCCTTATACAGCCCCTAGGTTACATTCTTGCTTTTATATTCTAGTCCTCTTGAAATGAATGCAAACATCATATTTGCCTTCCTCATCACCGACTCAACCTGCAAATTAACCTTTAGGAAATCCTGCAAGAGGACTCCCAAAACCCTTTGAAACTTGGATTTTTTTTCTCCTTGTTTGGAAAATAGACTCTGCTTTTATTTCTTCTACCGAAGCTTATGGATCATAAACTTCCCAATACTGTATTCAATCTTCCACCACTTTGCCCATCCTCCTAATCTGTCAGTCCTTCTGAGGCCTCCCTGCTTCCTCAACACTACCTGCCCCTCGACCTACCTTCGTATCATCCACAAACGTGACCACAAAACCATCAATTTCATCATCCATACCATTGACATACAACGTAAAAAGAAGTGCTCCCAACACAAACAAGAGAGAATCTGCAGATGCTGGAAATCCAAGCAGCACACACAAAATGCTGGAGGAACTCAGCAGGCCAGGCAGCATCTATGGAAAAGAGTAAACAGTCGATACTTTTGGGCCGAGACCCTTCGGCAGAGCCCTTCAGCCCAAAACGTCGACTGTACTTTTTCCATAGATGCTGCCTGGCCTGCTGAGTTCCTCCAGCACTTTGTTTGTGTTGGTCCCAACACAGACCCTGTGCAACACCACTAGTCATTGGCAGCCAACCAGAAAAGGATCGCTTTATTCCCACTCTTTGCCTCCTGCCAATCAGCCAATGCTCTCTCCACCCTGGTATCTTTCCAGTAATATCCTGGGCTCTTAACTTGTTTAGCACTCTCACGTGTGGCACCTTGTCTGAAAATCCAAGCACACCATCCACCGATCCCTGTTGTTCTTAGCTGAGTCATCCATCTTCAACATCCTTGGGGCAAATCAGCTGGACCAGTTTCCGATTCCAATTCATTTATCACATGAGCATGGAAACATACAGTGAAATGTGTTGTTCGCGATAACAACCGACACAGCCAAAGAGGTGCTGGGGGCAGCCCGCAAGTATCGTCACACATTCTGGCACCAACCTAGCATGCTCACAATGTCCAGCAAAATGACACAAGAAGGAGCAACGATGACAGAACAAAACGAGCACGCCCCCCTCACAGACACGGCGAGCCCTCCATTCCTCGGTCTCAGACTCACAGACATGTCGTGGCTACAAGTGCAGGTCGGAGGGCGGATTCCCAGCACTGGGTGACTGAGGGCCTTTGCACGAGCCCGGAGAGTGATGGAATGCTCCCCATGTGGTGAGTGAAATGCCAATAATCCTTAGGATGCTGATGCTGTGAGGCTGCGGCAGGTAAGTTTCTCATGGCACCTGTGTGTACGTTGACTAATGGGAATGGAGTCAGAAAATGCAGCACGGAAAAAGGCCCTTCATCCCATCCAGTCCATGCTGAACTGTTACTCTGTCTAGTCTCATCAACCTGCATCTGGACCATAGCCCTCCCATCCATGTACTTATCCAAACCTCTCTTAAATGTTAAAATCAGACCCACACCCATCATTTCCACTGGCAGCCTGTTCCAGACTCTCACCACCCTTTGAGTGATAAAATTCACCCTCACGTTCCCCTTAAACTTTTCACCTTTTTAACCCTTAACCCTTGACCTCTATTTTGAAACTCACCCAAGCTCAGTGGGAAAAGCCTGCTTATATTTACACCTCACATAACGATAAACTCAACTTTGATTTTGACAGAGAAGCCTGCTTGATCATTAATCCATCAGCCAACTCCAAACATTCATTCTCTCACACAACAGTGGCCACAGTGCGTTCCATCTGCAAAGTCCACCGCAAGCACTCAATAGACAGTGGATAACCAAAACTCCTCGGTTGCAAGACAAAAGCCAGGCATCTGACGCAAGGTGCTCTTTGTTTCACCGTATGTGGCTCAGCTGTGGTCACTACCCTGCAACGGTCACCCTGACTGTCTTTCCTTTCATCGAGAAGTAGCATAGCGTACGGCACAGTGGCATAGTGGTTACCAGCTGTAAAGTCGGGTTCCCACCGTTGTCTGTAAGGAATTTGTATGCTTCTCCCTTGACCACATAGATTTCCTCTGATCTCATCCCTCAGTCTGAAGGCGCATGAGTCAGGGTTAGAAGGTTGTGGGCGTGCAGTGTTGGCATTGGAAGTGTGAGGACTCTGCGGGCTGCTCCCCGGCACATCCTCGAAGCAAGTGACTCATTTCAATGCATGTTTCCATAAGACATAGGAGCAGAATTAGGCCATCTGGCCCATCGAGTCTGGTCCACCATTCAATCATGGCTGATCCTTTTTTTTCCTCCTCCTCAACCCCAGTTCCCGGCCTTCTCCCCGTAACCTTTGATGCCTTGTCCAGTCAAGAACCTATCAATCTCTGACTTAAATACACCCAACAACCTGGCCTCCACAGCTGCATGTGGCCACAAATTCCACAAATTCACCACCCTTTTGCTAAAGAAATTTCTCTGCATCTCTGTTTTGAAAGGGTGCCGCTCTATCCTGAAGCTGTGCCCTCTTGTCCTAGACTCTCCCACCGTGGGAAACATCCTTTCCAGATTTACTCTGTCTAGGCCTTTCAATATTTGAAAAGTTTCAATGAGATCCCCCTTCATCCTTTTGAATTCCCGTGAGTACAGACCCAGAGAGACTCAAGCATTCCTCGTATGATAACCCTTTCATTCCCAGAATCATCCTTGTGAACCTCCAATGTCAGCACATCTTTTCTGTTCACAAAACTGTTCACAATACTCAAGGTGAGGCCTCACCAGTGCCTTATAAAGCCTCAACATCACATCCTTGATCTTGTATTCTAGACCTCTTGAAATGAATGCTAGCATGGGTTTGCCTTCCTCATCTCTGACTCAGCCTGCAAGTTACCCTTTATGATGTTCTGCAGAAGGACTTTGCATCTCAGATTTTGGATTTCCTCCCTGTTTAGAAAATAGTCCACACATTTATTTCTTCTACCAAAGTGCATGACCATGCATGTTCCAATATTGTACTTCATTTGCCACTTTCTTGCCCATTCTGCTAATTTATCTAAGTTCTTCTGCACCCTACCTGTTTCCTCAACACTACCTGCCCCTCCACCAATCTTTGTATCATCTGCAAACTTGGTAACAAAGCCATCTATTCCATCATCTAAATCATTGATACACAGCATAAAAAGAACCGGTCCCAACACCAACCCCTGTGGAACACCACTGGTCACTGGCAGCCAATCAGAAAAGGATCCTTTTATTCCCACTCACTTTCTCCTACTAATCAGTCAATGCTTTAACCATGTTAGTAACTTTCCTGTAATACCATGGGCTCTTAATTTGGTAAGTAGCCTCATATGTGGCACCTTGTCAAATGCCTTCTGAAAGTGCAAATATACCACATCCACTGCATCCTCTTTATCTATCCTACTTGAAATCTCCTCAAAGAATTCCAACAGGTTCGTCAGGCAGGATTTTCCCTGAAGGAAACCATGCTGACTTCGTACTATCTTGTCCTGTGACACCAAGTACTCCATCACCTCATCCTTAACAATTGACTCCCAACGTCTTCCCAACCACTGAGGTCAGGCTGACTGGTCTATAATTTCCTTTCTGCTGCCTTCCTCCTTTCTTAAAGAGTGGAGTGACATTTGCAATTTTCCAGTCCTCTGGCACCATGCCAGAGTACAATGCTTTTTGAAAGATCATTTTTAATGCCACCACCATCTCTAATGCCACATCTTTCAGAAACCTAGGGTGCAGTTTATCTGGCCCGGGTGACTTATGTACTTTTAGGTCTTTCAGCTTTTTGAGCACCTTCTCCCTTGTAACTGCACTCACTTCTCTTCCTCCACACATTCCAACATCAGGCATTCTGCTAGTGTCTTCCACAGTGAAGACTGATGCAAAATACTCATTTAGTTCATCAGCCATCTCCTTGTCCCCCGTTATTATTTCTCATGCCTCATTTTCTAATGGTCCTATATCCACTCTCATTTCTTTTTTATTTTTAACATACTCGAAAAAACTTTTACTATCCACTTTGATATTATTTGCTAGCTTGCTTTCATATTTCATCTTTTCCCTTCTAATGATTTTTTTTAGTTGCTCTCTGTAGGTTTTTAAAAACTTCCCAATCCTCTGTCTTCCCACTATGTACATATGACAAATAAAGCTACTGTTGATCTTTAGATAAGTCCAAGATGAACTCCACAAGGATGTGATGTACATTTCTCTAGAGGAACGATGGAGAAGTATCCCAGTACAGCTCCCTTCCTGAAGGCCATCTTTGTAAGCAGTGCATTCAGCACCGATCAGCATTTCCATGCTGATGTACAACAGCCCCAGATTTTTCCATCTTGTCTTTACTTCATCATTTCATTATTGCTTATATTTCATTCGGAGTTTGAAAAGGTTTGGGATGTCACCAAAAACACTCGCAATTTCTACAGATGTACCGTGGAGAGCATTCTAACTGGCTGCATCACTGTCTGGTATAGGGGAGGGGGCTATGCACAGGTTCAAAGTAAGCTACAGAGAGTTGTAAAATTGGTCAGCTCCATCATGGGCACTAGCCTCCGTAGTATCCAAGACATCTTCTAGGAGCATTGCCTCAAAAAGGCAATGTCCATCATTACCCAGGACATGCCCTCCTCTCATTGTTACCATCGGGAAGGAGGCGCACACGTAGTGATTCAGGAACAGATACTTCCCCTCTGCCAACTGATTTCCAAATGGATGCTGAACCCATGAGAACTACCCTACTACTTTTTAATTTTCATTTTTGTACTAGACCAAGACCAAGGAGATGGTGGTGGACTTTAGGAGATCTAGGCCTCATATGGAGCCAGTGATCATTAATGGAGAATGTGTGGAGCAGGTTAAGACCTACAAGTATCTGGGAGTACAGTTAGACGAGAAGCTAGACTGGACTGCCAACACAGATGCCTTGTGCAGGAAGGCACAGAGTCGACTGTACTTCCTAAGAAGGTTGGCGTCATTCAATGTCTGTAGTGAGATGCTGAAGATGTTCTATAGGTCAGTTGTGGAGAGCGCCCTCTTCTTTGTGGTGGCGTGTTGGGGAGGAAGCATTAAGAAGAGGGACGCCTCACGTCTTAATAAGCTGGTAAGGAAGGCGGGCTCTGTCGTGGGCAAAGTACTGGAGAGTTTAACATTGGTAGCTGAGCGAAGGGCGCTGAGTAGGCTACGGTCAATTATGGATAACTCTGAACATCCTCTACATAGCACCATCCAGAGACAGAGAAGCAGTTTCAGCGACAGGTTACTATCGATACAATGCTCCTCAGACAGGATGAAGAGGTCAATACTCCCCAATGCCATTAGGCTTTACAATTCTACCGCCAGGACTTAAGAACTTTTTAAAAGCTATTATTAATGCTTTTTGAGATAGTGATTTAGATGCATATCATATTTTTTACTGAGTTAAGTATTGTATGTAATTAGTTTTGCTACAACAAGTGTATGGGACATTGGAAAAAAAGTTGAATTTCCCCATGGGGATGAATAAAGTATCTATCTATCTATCTATCTATCTATCTAGTTATTTAATTTAAATGTTTTATATATACACTGTAATTCCTGTTTTTTCTATTTCATATTGCAAAGTACTGCTGCCACAAAGCCAAATTCTATGACAATTGATATTAAAGCTGATTCTGTGGTCCTGCCTCTCCAGTACTGATAATGTTGTCCATCTCCATATGCTTCTGAAATGTCCAAGTTTTCTCAGCTCTAATCTGATAATTACACCTGAAATGAATCACCAAAGTACTGTCATGTTATCTCTCTTTCACTTTCCTCCTTCAAGCCTGCTTCCACTGGTCATCTGCACTGGTGGCGGCTGTGAAGCTTCTTGGACTATTTTCTTACATTATAAAGATTACACAATGAAAGTCGTCCCAGTTGTACATCAGCTACACACCAGGGATGGCTCAAAATCTTGATCAAAGAGGTGACTTTTTAAGAGTGTCTTAGTGGAAGTGAGATGCAGGTGGGGAAGTGGAGATGGGTTTCTGAAGCTGGGGCTTCGGCAGTTTAAGACAAAGCCAAATTTTGAATATTCATCGTCCCCCCCCATTACCTACCTCATCAATCCGTGTCTTCCCTCCCACTGACTAGTCTACTTTCGGTCAGTACTAAAGCAGAGCTTCTAACCTGGGAAATAAAGAGATTCTTCAACCATCTGCTTTCTTCTAGGTTGATTTGGAAAATAGGCCAATGCTCAACCGCATACAATGCTGAAATCTATTTTTATTAAACGTGGGATTTAAGATTTATTCTGCGTGAAAAACACTGCCAATTCTTGTTCTACTTTTGAAAAAGTTTAACTTCCTCTAATTAGTTTGAATTTGCTGACTGAAAATACAGAAAATTCTCTAAACTGCAGGAGCATATATGGAGAGGTTAGGATTATATAAGAACATAAGAAATAGGAGCAGGAGTCGGCTATCCGGCCTGTTGAGCCTGCTCTGCCATTAAATAAGATCATGGCTGATCTGACCATGGACCCAGCTCCACCTTCCTACCTTTTCCCCATAACCCTTAATTCCCCTACTATGCAAAAATCTATCCAACCTTGTCTTAAATATAGTTACCGAGGTAGCCCCCACTGCTTCATTGGGCAGAGAATTCCACAGATTCACCACTCTCTGGGAAAAGCAAGTTCTTCCTCATGTCCGTCCTAAATCTACTCCCCCAAACCTTGAGGCCATGGTCCCTAGTTCTAGATTCTGCAGGTGCTTGAATTCTGCAGGGAGATTTTGAATATTTTGCTCCCATGAAAGAAATCTTGATGAAGGGTCCCGGCCTGAAATGTCGACTATTCATTCCTTTACACAGATGCTGCCTGACCTGCTAAGTTTTCCCAAAGATTTTGCCTGTGTTACTCTGGATTTCCAGCATCTGCAGAACCTCTTGTGTTTGTGATTTGATTTTTCCCTCTGTGCCTTCCTACTGGTCTCCAGCCAAGTTCTTCCTGAGATTCGCCTTCTTCTGTCGTTCATCAAGTCTTCACCTCTGGCACCTGCCTCACCGCTCCCCCTCTCTCCTTTATACTGACTCTCTCCTCTCCACTCTCTTGAATTAGAGTGTAGAATTGTTATTTTCTCATAGTCTAACTTTCTTATGCTTGCTTATAACTTGTATATAATCACCTACTGCATGTGTAATTGTTCAGTAAATTCTCTAGTAATTGTAATGTAGTGATTCGTACTTTTAGACCATAAGGCAGTAAGACATAGGAGCAGAAAGCTTGTCGAGTCTGCTCCGCCATTCCATCAGGACTGATTTATTATCCCGCTTCCTTCTCTCTGTAACCTTTGACCCCTTTTTGTTAGCAGATGTTCCGGAAGCTTCTCAGCTTTTCTGCAGCAGGTATCTCACCACTTGAATCCGGCCGTTTAACAGCACACACAGAATGCTGGAGGAGCTCAGCAGGCCAGGCAGCATCCATGGAAACGAGTAAAGAGTCAACATTTTGGGCCGACACTCTTCATTAGGACTGAATGAAGTGAGCACCCTCAGACACAGGGAGCACCCTCAGACACAGGGAGCACCCTCAGACACCGGGAGTACCCTCAGACACCGGGAGCACCCTCAGACACCGGGAGTACCCTCAGACACCGGGAGCACCCTCAGACACAGGGAGCACCCTCAGACACCGGGAGTACCCTCAGACACCGGGAGCACCCTCAGACACCGGGAGTACCCTCAGTCACCGGGAGTACCCTCAGACACTGGGAGTACCCTCAGACACCGGGAGCACCCACAGACACTGGGAGCACCCTCAGACACAGGGAGCACCCACAGAGCACCCACAGACACAGGGAGCACCCTCAGACACAGGGAGCACCCACAGAGCACCCACAGACACCGGGAGAACCCTCAGACACAGGGAGCACCCACAGAGCAACACAGACACCGGGAGCACCCTCAGACACAGGGAGCACCCACAGAGCACCCTCAGACACCGGGAGCACCCACAGACACTGGGAGCACCCTCAGACACAGGGAGCACCCACAGAGCACCCACAGACACTGGGAGCACCCTCAGACACAGGGAGCACCCACAGAGCACCCACAGACACCGGGAGCATCCTCAGACACAGGGAGCATCCACAGACACCGGGAGCACCCTCAGACACTGGGAGCACCCACAGAGCACCCACAGACACCGGGAGCACCCTCAGGCACAGGGATCACCCTCAGACACAGGGAGCATGCACAGAGCACCCACAGACACCGGGAGCACCCTCAGACACTGGAAGCAACCACAGAGCACCCACAGACACTCGGAGCACCCTCAGACACAGGGAGCACCCACAGGGCACCCACAGACACCGGGAGCACCCTCAGACACAGGGAGCACCCACAGAGCGCCCACAGACACTGGGAGCACCTCAGACACAGGGAGCACCCACAGAGCACCCACAGACACTGGGAGCACCCTCAGACACAGGGAGCACCCACAGACACCGGGAGCACCCCCAGAGCACCCTCAGGCACCGGGAGCACCCACAGACACTGGGAGCACCCTCAGACACAGGGAGCACCCACAGAGCACCCACAGACACCGGGAGCACCCTCAGACACAGGGAGCACCCACAGAGCACCCACAGACACTGGGAGCACCCTCAGACACAGGGAGCACGCACAGAGCACCCACAGACACCGGGAGCACCCTCAGACACTGGAAGCACCCACAGAGCACCCACAGACACTCGGAGCACCCTCAGACACAGGGAGCACCCACAGAGCACCCACAGACACCGGGAGCACCCTCAGACACAGGGAGCACCCACAGAGCACCCACAGACACTGGGAGCACCTCAGACACAGGGATCACCCACAGAGCACCCACAGACACTGGGAGCACCCTCAGACACCGGGAGCACCCCCAGAGCACCCTCAGACACCGGGAGCACCCACAGACACTGGGAGCACCCTCAGACACAGGGAGCACCCACAGAGCACCCACAGACACCGGGAGCACCCTCAGACACAGGGAGCACCCACAGAGCACCCACAGACACTGGGAGCACCCTCAGACACAGGGATCACCCACAGAGCACCCACAGACACCGGGAGCACCCTCAGACACAGGGAGCACCCACAGACACCGGGAGCACCCTCAGACACAGGGAGCACCCACAGAGCACCCACAGACACCGGGAGCAGCCTCAGACACTGGGAGCACCCACAGAGCACCCACAGACACCAGGAGCACCCTCAGACACAGGGAGCACCCACAGAGCACCCACAGACACTGGGAGCACCCTCAGACACAGGGAGCACCCTCAGACACAGGGAGCACCCACAGACACTGGGAGCACCCACAGAGCACCCTCAGACACCGTTAGCACCCACAGACACTGGGAGCACCCTCAGACACAGGGAGCACCCACAGAGCACCCACAGACACCGGGAGCACCCTCAGACACAGGGAGCACCCACAGGGCACCCACAGACACCGGGAGCACCCTCAAACACAGGGAGCACCCACAGAGCACCCACAGATCACTCACAGACACCGGGAGCACCCTCAGGACTCAGGGAGCACCCACAGACACCGGGAGCACCCTCAGGGAGCACCCACAGACACCGGGAGCACCCTCAGACACTGGGAGCACCCACAGAGCACCCACAGACACCGGGTGCACCCTCAGACACAGGGAGCACCCATGGAGCACCCACAGAGCACCCACAGACACTGGGAGCACCCTCAGGACTCAGGGAGCACCCACAGACACCGGGAGCACCCTCAGGGAGCACCCACAGACACCGGGAGCATCCTCAGACACAGGGAGCACCCACAGACACCGGGAGCACCGTCAGACACCGGGAGCACCCACAGAGCACCCACAGACACCGGGAGCACCCACAGAGCACCCACAGACACCGGGAGCACCCTCAGACACAGGGAGCACCCACTGAGCAACCAGAAACTCCGGGAGCACCCACAGAGCACCCTCAGACACCAGGAGCACCCACAGACACTGGGAGCACCCTCAGACACAGGGAGCACCCACAGAGCACCCACAGACACTGGGAGCACCCTCAGACACAGGGAGCACCCACAGAGCACCCACAGACACCGGGAGCACCCTCAGACACAGGGAGCACCCACATAGCACCCACAGACATTGGGAGCACCCTCAGACACAGGGATCACCCACAGAGCACCCACAGACACCGGGAGCACCCTCAGACACGGGGAGCACCCACAGACACCGGGAGCACCCTCAGACACTGGGAGCACCCACAGAGCACCCACAGACACTTGGAGCACCCTCAGACACAGGGAGCACCCACAGAGCACCCACAGACACCGGGAGCACCCTCAGACACAGGGAGCACCCACAGAGCACCCACAGACACTGGGAGCACCTCAGACACAGGGAGCACCCACAGAGCACTCACAGACACTGGGAGCACCCTCAGACACAGGGAGCACCCACAGAGCACCCACAGACACTGGGAGCACCCTCAGACACAGGGAGCACCCACAGACACCGGGAGCACCCTCAGACACTGGGAGCACCCACAGAGCACCCACAGACACCGGGAGCACCCTCAGACACAGGGAGCACCCACAGAGCACCCACAGACACAGGGAGCACCTACAGAGCACCCACAGACACCGGGAGCACCCCCAGAGCACCCTCAGACACCGGGAGCACCCATAGACACTGGGAGCACCCTCAGACACAGGGAGCACCCACAGAGCACCCACAGACACCGGGAGCACCCTCAGACACAGGGAGCACCCTCAGAGCACCCACAGACACCGGGAGCACCCTCAGACACAGGGAGCACCCACAGAGCACCCACAGACACTGGGAGCACCCTCAGACACAGGGATCACCCACAGAGCACCCACAGACACCGGGAGAACCCTCGCACACAGGGAGCACCCACAGAGCACCCACAGACACAGGGAGCACCCTCAGACACAGGGAGCACCCACAGAACACCAACAGACACTGGGAGCACCCTCAGACACAGGGATCACCCACAGAGCACCCACAGACACCGGGAGCACCCTCAGACACAGGGAGCATGCACAGAGCACCCACAGACACCGGGAGCAGCCTCAGACACTGGGAGCACCCACAGAGCACCCACAGACACTCGGAGCACCCTCAGACACAGGGAGCACCCACAGAGCACCCACAGACACCGGGAGCACCCTCAGACACAGGGAGCACCCACAGAGCACCCACAGACACTGGGAGCACCCTCATACACCGGGAGCACCCACATAGCACCCACAGACACCTGGAGCACCCTCAGACACAGGGAGCACCCACAGAGCACCCACAGACACCGGGAGCATCCTCAGACACAGGGAGCACCCACAGAGCACCCACAGACACCGGGATTACCCTCAGACACAGGGAGCACCCACAGAGCACCCACAGACACCGGGAGCACCCTCAGACACAGGGAGCACCCACAGAGCACCCACAGACACCGGGAGCACCCTCAGACACAGGGAGCACCCACGGAGCACCCACAGAGCACCCACAGACACCGGGAGCACCCTCAGGACTCAGGGAGCACCCACAGACACCGGGAGCACCCTCAGGGAGCACCCACAGACACCGGGAGCATTCTCAGACACAGGGAGCACCTACAGAGCACCCACAGACACCGGGAGCACCCTCAGACACAGGGAGCACCCACAGAGCACCCACAGACACTGGGAGCACCCACAGAGAGAAGATGCAACCTCCACGCAAAGGTGAGGATGAAACCTGGGTCACCGGTGCTGAGAGACATCTCTCCTCTCGATGCTACCTTACCATTCAGTTTACTACGGGGATATGTCCGAGATCAAGACCATTGTGAATGAAGAGACTGATTGATTGAGATACAGAGTGGAATAGGCCCTGCCACCCAGCACTCTGATTTAAGCCTTGTCTTATCATGGGACAAAACAAATGGCCAATTAACCTGCCACCCAATACATCTTTGGACTGTGGGAGGAAACCAGAGCACCCGGAGGAAACCCACGTGATCACAGAAAGAACGTACAAACTCCTTACAGACAGCGGTGGAATTGAACCCGAGTCACTGGGACTGTAGAGTGTTGAGCTGACCTCTATGCTGCCATGCTGTCACCACTGGTCTCAATCCCACGTGATGGCTGGCATCAGGTATCCAAGAAGGTATCTATGGAGACTCCAGATCCCTCTGGACACTCCGGTTTCCTATGGACACACCAGTTCTCTATGGACACACCAGTTCCCTATGGACACACCGGTTCCCTATGGACACATCGGTTCTCTATGGACACACCGGTTCCCTATGGACACACCGGTTCCCTATGGAGACTCCGGTTTCCTCTGGACACTCTGGTTTCCTATGGACCCTCCAGTTCCCTACGGATGCTCCGGTTCCCTACGGACACACCTGTTCCCTATGGATGCTCCAGTTCCCTATGGAGACTCCGGTTTCCTCCCACATTCCCAAGACTTAATGGTTAGTAGGTCAATCGGCTGCATAAATGAAATTGTGTAGCTTGTTGTTCTGGAAGGGCCTGTTACTGTATTGTATCTCTAAATTAAATAAACTCATTTCTTTTTGTACATTTCTTCTCATAAGTAACAGAATTTGGTTTGTTTAAGTCCCTACCATCACTCAAGTACTTCGAGGAAGTGGATATATTGTGTAAATGGAATCATTGTGGGCTGAATGGACTCTCCAGTGTTCTAATGTTCTATGTTCTGTGTTTTGTACTCAAGAATCAATGCAAATACCTGCTTTCCCCCTCACCTGCTCTCACCTATCACCTGCCACCTTGTACTTTGTCCCTACCCCCACCCCCTGCCCCATCTTATTCTGGATTTTTCCTCCAGTTCTGATGAAGGGTCTCAGCCTGAAACATCAACTGTTTATTCCCCTCCTGACCTGCTGAGTTCCACCAGCATGATGTGTGTTGCTCTGGATTTCCAGCGTCTGCAGAGTTCCCTATGTCTACAACCTGCACAGAGCTCCGATTCTTCATTAAAGGGAAAGGTTTCCAAAGAGAATTTGCAGCTATCTTGGAACATATAAAGTTGTTTTCCTCTGCAAGTGGACTTCTACTAATCAAATCTGCTTATTAAAGCATAAAGTACAAGGGCAACCTGGGAGGTTAACAAATAAACTCCAATTTAGCTTTTCTTCAACTTACAGGAAAGCAGATTTGATTACAAGTTGTTCTTTCCCTAATTCCCCCTTGTGAAAGTGCAAATCAGGGCAGTTTAATAAGGCACTTTGTTGCTCAAGTCTGATTTGTCAGTATCCACAATTTTCCATTAACTAAAAATATCATCGTGTTAGTTTCACTTGTCAATTGCAAGGCTGGAACTAAACAGTAAGTGACAAGCAGAAACTGTCTCTGGCTTTGTCTCTACGGTAACTGGTGAATAATGTTATTGTTTGACTTTACGCACATAACAGGCCCTGGTCCAGGGTCTCACTTCACTCATCTACAATGAAAATCTCATCAGATTGGAGACGATTTCTGGAAGGGCCGTGCAGAATGGAGCATCAGTTAACACTTGATTAGTAACGAGGCTATTGAAGATATCACTGTGTATCCTCGTGTTTACTGTGTAGAACTCTTCAGGAAACACATCACTGACTCCACATCTGTTTTTCTCCAGTCTTGATGAGGAGTATCGGCCTGAAACATCGACTGTTTAATCTTTTCCACAGATGCTGCCTAGCCTGCGAAGTTCCTCCAGCATTTTGTGGGTGTTGCTCTGGAGATACCAGCATCTGCAGATGACAAAGGAGAATCGGTTGATGTTAATGTAGCCCCATTAACATGGCTTTACCATTCTTATTCCTCAGTTCCGCCCATAACGCCTCACTAGATGAGCTTTCCAGTCAGTCCTGACCGAACACTGCCGTGACATTTTCCCTGACTAGTATCTCCCCTTCTCCTTCAATCCCTCCCGCTCTGTCATGTCTAAAACAACAGAACCCAAGAATATTGAGCTGCCAGTCCTGCCCCTCCTGCAACCAAGTCTAACTAATGGCTGCAATATCCCAATTTCATGTTCCAATCCGTGCCCTCAGCTCATCTGCCTTTCCTACAATAGATACTTCTTGCATTGAAATACAACACAGCTTCAGAACACTGGTTACACTATGTTCCACCTTTTGATTCCTGTCTTTGTCTCGGGCCAAACACTGATCTGGTTAAGGTAATCCAATTCCATGTCCAGAGACACAGAACCATCCAGCACAGAATCAGACCCTTTGGCTCACAATGTCTGCGCTGACCATGGTGCCAAATTAAATTCATCCCATTCCTGCAAATTCTTGTCTTTCTCTAAAATGCCCCGCTCTGATTCCGCCAGCCTAGACCAGGCTCCCAGCCTTTTCCGTGTGAAAACTTGCCTGCTTCCCCTTCTCAGCTTAAATCTATGTCCTCTCTAGCAGCCAGCAGTTCCACCCTGGATCTGACTGTCTACCCTATCTATGCCTCTCATCATTATATAGACTCCCATGCGGCCATGTGCATTTAATCAGGCCCATGAGCATTCAGGGAATGGACCGACCTCGATCATATGAATGCAGATGGTGCTGGTTTGAACTGGCACTGACATGAAGGGCCGAAAGGCTTGTTCCTGTGCTGCACTGTTCTATGTTCGATGTTATTGTGCGTCCTTCCTAACAAAAATGATGTTGAGCTGAGGACACCAAGCATTCAATCCTCCCGCACCTTTCCTTCACACATCACATACAGCCATTCAAGCACAGTCTGCTATCTTTCCATTGAACATCGAAGGCCCGGATACATGGAGTTCATTCTTGTCTCCTCCTGTCAACAGACAGTTGTTTATAGCTAAAGCTTACACAACGACATACAGTAATTCTAATCATGTCGATCATCAATGCTTAGTGAAGTGTGTTTAGACCAGTCAGTCGTGACACCTGACTGCACCTGCCTCTTTCCAGCTTTGTTTTCCTCGAGGTTCAGATCCTATCTTTTGTCCTCCCACACCATCTCCCCACAGCCGACTCCCTCCTCCAACTTCTGTTCACTCATGATTTTATCATTATCTGAAGGTAGATAAGTCACCTGGACCAAATGGTGTATACTCTAGGGTTCTGAAAGAGATTGTGGAGGCATTAGTAATGATCTTTCAAGAATCACTGGATTCTGCAATGCTTCCGGAAGACTGGAAAATTGCGAATGTCACTCCACCCTTCTACTCTTCAAGACGGGGGAGAGGCAGAAGAAAGGAAATTATGGCCAGGTAGTCTGACCTCAGTGGTTGGGAAGATGTTAGTTAAGGATGTGGTTTCAGAGTACTTGCAGGCACATGATAAAATAGGCATAGTCAGCACGGTTTCCTCAAGGGAAAATCTTCCCTGTCAAATCTGTTGGAACTATTTGAAGAAATAACAAGCAGGATAGACAAAGGAGAATCGGTTGATGTTGTGTACTTGGATTTTCAGAAGGTCTTTGACAAGGTGCCACCTATGAGGCTGCTTAACAAGATCATGGAATTACAGGAAAGGTTCTAGCATGGATAAAACACTGGCTGATTGGCAGGAGGCAAAGAGTGGGAATAAAGGGAGCCTTTTCTGGTTGGCTGCCAGTGTCTAGTGGTGTTCCAGAAGGGTCTGTGTTGGGACCAATTCTGTTTACATTATATGTTAATGTTTAGATGATGGAATTGATGGCTTTGTTGCAAAGTTTGCAGACGATGTGAAGATAGGTGGAGGGGCAGGTAGTGTTGAGGAAGTAGAGAGGCTACAGAAGGACTGACAGATTAGGAGTATGGGCAAAGAAGTGGCAGATGGAATACAATGTGGGGAAGTGCATGGTCATGCACATTGGTGGAAGAAATGAAAGGGTTTTCTAAATAGAGAGAAAGTACAAAAAA